>NC_088803.1:9077377-9096758 GCF_011386835.1 Chrysemys picta bellii | reverse complement strand
ACAACCCAGGAAACTACAGACCAGTTAGTTTAACTTCTGTGCCAGGGACGATAATAGAGCAAGTAATTAAGGAAAACATCTCCAAACACTTGGAAGGTGGTAAGGTGATAGGGAACAGCCAGCATGGATTTGTAAAGAACAAATCATGTCAAACCAATCTGATAGCTTTCTTCGATAGGATAATGAGTCTTGTGGATAAGGGAGAAGCTGTGGATGTGGTATACCTAGACTTTAGTAAGGCATTTGATACGGTCTCGCATGATATTCTTATCGATAAACTAGGCAAATTCAATTTAGATGGGGCTACTATAAGGTGGGTGCATAACTGGCTGGATAACCGTACTCAGAGAGTTGTTGTTAATGGTTCCCAATCCTGCTTGAAAGGCATAACGAGTGGAGTTCCGCAGGGGTCTGGTTTGGGACCAGCTCTGTTCAATATCTTCATTAACGACTTAGATATTGGCATAGAAAGTACGCTTATTAAGTTTGCGGTTGATACCAAACTGGGAGGGATTGCAACTGCTTTGGAGGACAGGGTCATAATTCAAAATGATCTGGACAAATTGGAGAAATGGTCTGAGTTAAACAGGATGAAGTTTAACAAAGACAAATGCAAAGTGCTCCACTTAGGGAAAAAAAAAATCAGTTTCACACATACAGAATGGGAAGAGACTGCCTAGGAAGGAGTACAGCAGAAAGGGATCTAGGGGTTATAGTGGACCACAAGCTAAATATGAGTCAACAGTGTGATGCTGTTGCAAAAAAAGCAAACCCATGATTCTGGGATGTATTAACAGGTGTGTTGTGAGCAAGACATGAGAAGTCATTCTTCCGCTCTACTCTGCTCTGGTTAGGCCTCAGCTGGAGTACTGTGTCCAGTTCTGGGCACCGCATTTCAAGAAAGACGTGGAGAAATTGGAAAGGGTCCAGAGAAGAGCAACAAGAATGATTAAAGTTAAAGTTAAATGATTAAAGTCTTGAGAACATGACCTATGAAGGAAGGCTGAAAGAATTGGGTTTGTTTAGTTTGGAAAAGAGAAGACTGGGAGGGGACATGATAGCAGTTTTCAGGTATCTAAAAGGGTGTCATAAGGAGGAGGGAGAAAACTTGTTCACCTTAGCCTCTAAGGATAGAACAAGAAGCAATGGGCTTAAACTGCAGCAAGGGAGGCCTAGGTTAGACATTAGGAACTTTTTCCTAACAGTCAGGGTGGTTAAACACTGGAATAAATTGCCTAGGGAGGTTGTGGAATCTCCATCTCTGGAGATATTTAAGAGTAGGTTAGAAAAATGTCTATCAGAGATGGTCTAGACAGTATTTGGTCCTGCCATGCGGGCAGGGGACTGGACTCGATGACCTCTCGAGGTCCCTTCCAGTCCTAGAATCTATGAATCTGTTTTTTTTTTAAATGCAGTTGGGGGATGAGGGGCTGCTTTTTTCTTGTTACTTTAGGAATATCAAATCATGACTTGCACATGCCCTTGCAGGGCCATAAGAACTGGGGTGTCAGCTCTTGCAGCCACTAATCGATTTACGTGGGTGTTGAATCAAGATCTTTCCTTCCAGCTATGTGTCAGGTTGAGTTAAACAGTCTGAATAACAATCACTCCCCCACTTCGTTAACCAGGTTTCATTTGTATGGCAGCCGATACCTATCTAGGCACTTAGGCGGCCCTTATCACCGTAGTACCCGAGGGTAGAGCCCTGCAAATCTGCCGATATCTGCATACCATGTTTGCGGATTGTGGATTGGATGTGGATACAAATTTTGTATCCATGCAAGGCTCTACCTGAGCACCTCACAGTCATCAATAGATTTTATCCTCACAACACCCCTGTGAGGTAGGAAAGTATTATCCTCATTGCACAGATGGGGAACTCAGAATGGAGAGGCAAAGGGGGGATATTTGCAAAGGCCTGAATCAGGTACATACCCAACTCCCAGTGACTTTCAATGGGCATTCGGTGCCTAACTGTCCTCTGTGCCTTTGGAAATCTCTCCCAAGTAAGCACAAAAAGTATGTGGCTGACCCAAACACACATCTCCTGAGTCGCAGTCCTGTGCCGAGTCCACTAGACAACACTTCCTCCCAGCTTTTGATTTCACGATTTTGATAATCTTGTCACTTTCCCAGTTGTCCAAGTCTTCCGGGCCGGGAGAGATCTAAGGTCCCCATCCTCCAAGGGTCCACTACATGGACAGAGCAGTGTGATTGTATGGAGACCCAGTAGAGTCATGGGAGTTCTGCACTGCGGTCCACCTGAGCAGAGGTTATTGCAAGATGAGGACCCAGGCATTGTAAATGCCAGAAGGGAATTCACTAAAAGAAATAGTTTAATGAGGTTATTAATAAATAACTATTTGGTTCAATTCCATTACACGCTCCTGGTATCCTTCTTCTTGGGGAAGAAGACAACCTGGGGAACTATAGACCAGTCAGCCTACTTTCAATACCTGGAAAGATACTCGAACCATCAATATTAAACGGCCAATTTGTAAGCACCTAAATGATCATTTGGGGGAGAGGAATAGCTCAGTGGTTTGAGCATTGGCCTGCTAAACCTAGGGTTGTGAGTTCAATCCTTGAGGGGGCCACTTAAGAATCTGGGGCAAAATCAGTTCTTGGTCCTGCTAGTGAAGGCAGGGGGCTGGACTCAATGACCTTTCAAGAGCCCTTCCAGTTCTAAGAGATAGGATATCTCCATTCATTTAATTTTAATTTTTTTTTAATCATAGGGTTCTAAGGAATAGCCAGCATGGATTTTTCAAGAACAAATCATGCCAACCAACCTAATTTCCTTCTTTGACAGGGTTACAAGCCTAGCAGATAGGAAGGAAGCAGTAGCCGTGATATATGGTTATTTTAGTAAGGCTTCTGAGACAGTCCCTTGTGACATTCTCATAAGCAAACTAGGGAAATGTGGTGTAGATGAAATAATATAACATGGGTGCACAGCTGATTGAAAGACTGAACTCAGAGAGTAGTTCTTAAGTGTTCACTGTGAAACCAGACCATATCTAATGGGATCCCACAGGGGTCACTCCTGGGTCCAGTATTAGTCAATATTTTCATTACTGACTTGGATAATGGACTGGAAAGCATGCTTATAAAATCTGAGAATGACACCAAGCTGAGAGGGACAGAAGCACTTTGGAGGACAGGATTAGAATTCAAAATGACCCTGACAAACTAAAGAATTGGTCTGACCAGTCAGACCAATCAGCTTAATTTTGTTACCTGGAAAGATAATGGAGCAAATAATCAAAAAATCAATGTGTAAGCACCTAGAAGATAGGTGATACGTAACAGTCAACATGGATTAGTCAATGAACAAATCATGTTAAACCAACTTAATATCCTTCTTTGACAGGATAACAAGCCTTGTAATATAACTCGCCTTTAGCCCAAGGCTTTTGATACCATCTCACATGACCTGCTCATAAACAAACTAGGGAACTATCGCTTAGATGAACCTACTATAAGGTGGGTGCATAACTGGTTGGAAAAGCCTACTCAAAGAGCCATTATCAATGCTTCACAGTCAAGCTGGAAGGGGATATTAAGTGGGGTCCCACAGGAATCTGTCCAGGTCTACTCAATATCTTCATAAATGATTTGTATAATGGCATGGAGAAGACACTTATAAATCTGCGGATGATACCAAGCTGGGAGGGGTTGCAAGCACTTTAGAAGACAGGATTAGAATTTAAAATTATCTTGACAAACTAGTAAAATGGTCTGAAATAAATGCAGTAAAATTCCGTAAGGACAAATGCAAAGTACTACACTTAGGAAGGACTAATCAGTTGCACAAATACATAGTGGGAAATAACCGCCTAGGCAGGAGTACTGCAGAAATGGATCTGGCTGTTATAGCATGAATCACAAACTAGACATGAATCACACGGCCCTTCCTGTTTTAATTTCAAACTTACTTCTCCGGGGAAGCTCAGCTCAGACACAGCATCTAGTTTGTCAATGAAATTCCTGGGCTTTATCCCCATTTATGCTATGACCCCTTCACACTGCTCTGGCAGTATATTGGGGACTAAGTGTGAGTAAATTACACCTGCACCCACTTCAAAGCATTGTACCACCACCAAAATGGTGTAAAGGGGGTTTAGTGTAAAGGAAAATTAAACCCCTTTTGGGTTTTTTGCCCTGTTTTGTATGTCATTTGATCATTAAGACAAAGAGATCGAGGTGGCCAAGATCAGTGTCAGAAGGCAACGTATACTTAAAGACACATTTCAGAGTGGTAGCCGTGTTAGTCTGTATCAGCAAAAACAACGAGGAGTCCTTGTGGCACCTTAGAGACTAAATTTATTTGGGCATAAGCTTTCGTGGTCTAAAACCCACTTCATCAGATGCATGGAGTGGAAAATACATTAGGCAAGTATATATACACAGTACATGAAAAGACGGGAGTTGCCTTACCAAGTGGGGGGTCAGTGCTAACGAGACAATTCAATTAAAGTGGTATGCCAACATTTTTATGGCTGACTTAGAACAACGCTTCCTCAGCTCTCGTCCCCTAACGCCCCTACTCTACTTGCGCTACATGGATGACATCTTCATCATCTGGACCCATGGAAAAGAAGCCCTTGAGGAATTCCACCAGGATTTCAACAATTTCCGCCACATCATCCTCAGCCTGGACCAGTCCACACAAGAGATCCACTTCCTGGACACTACAGTGCAAATAAGCGATGGTCACATAAACACCACCCAATACCACACACCTACTGACCGCTATACTTACCTACATGCCTCCAGCTTTCATCCAGACCACATCACATGATCCGTTGTCTACAGCCAAGCTCTAAGATACAACCGCGTTTCCGCCAATCCCTCAGACAGAGACAAACACCTACAGAAACTCTATCAAGCATTCTTAAAACTACAATACCTACCTGCTGAAGTGAAGAAACAGACTGACAGAGCCAGAAGGGTACCCAGAAGTCACCTACTACAGGACAGGCCCAACAAAGAAAGTAACGGAACGCCACTAGCCGTCACCTTCAGCCCCCAACTAAAACCTCTCCAGCGCATCAACAAGGATCTGCAACCTATCCTGAAGGATGATCCCTCACTCTGACAGGCCTTGGGAGACAATCCAGTCCTCGCTTACAGACAGCCCCCCAACCTGAAGCAAATACTCACCAGCAACTACACACCACACAACAAAAAACACGAACCCAGGAACCTATCCCTGCAACAAACCCTGTTGCCAACTTTGTCCACATAGCTATTCAAGGGACACCATCATAGGACCTAACCACATCAGCCACACCATCAGGGCCTCGTTCACCTGCACATCAACCGAGGTGATATATGCCATCATGTGCCAGCAATGCCCCTCTGCCATGTACATTGGCCAAACCGTAGAGTCTCTACACAAAAGAAGAAATGGACACAAATCAGATGCCAAGAATTAGAACATTCAAAAACCAGTCGGAGAGCACTTCAATCTCCCTGGACACTCAATAACAGATGTAAAAGTGGCAATTCTTCAACAAAAAAAAACTTCAAAAACAGACTCCAATGAAAAACTGCAGAACTGGAATTAATTTGCAAACTGGACACCATCAAATTAGGCCTGAATAAAGACTGGGAGTGGATGGGTCACTACAAAAACTAATTTCCCCCTACTGTTACTCACACCTTCTTGTCAACTGTTTGAAAAGGGCCACCCTGATTACATTGGCCTCGTTACCACTACAAAAGTGATTTTTCCTCCCTTGGTATCCTACTGTTGAGAAGAGCCCACTTCTACTTTAATTGAATTGTCTTGTTAGAACTGACCCCCCACTTGGTAAGGCAACTCCCATCCTTTCATGTTCTGTGTATATATTCTGCCTACTGTATTTTCCACTCCATGTATCTGATCAAGTGGGTTTTAGCCCATGAAAGCGCATTCCCAAATAAATGTTAGTCTCTAAGGTGCCACAAGTACTCCTCGTTGTTTTTTTTAAAGACCCATGTATACTTAAAGACACAGCAGCTCATTTTTACAAAAGCAAGAAATATGTTTCAAATGCGAGAAGTACAGTTTGTTACACGGATTTGATTGCTGATAGGAAGATGGAACAAGCAAGCTGGATTTCTAGTAACACCATGAAAGCACCAAAGAAATATTCACATTTCCACAGGTAAGTGAGGCACTCGGAGCCCTTTATCCGACAGATTCCTCATGGGAAGTTAGGGAGCACTGAAACACTTCTTCAAAAGCATCCAGAAAAGGCTCAGTGATTTCGTCAACTGTGACATGTCTCTGGAGTTCTTCGCTCAGGGAGGTGACACCCGTCCCTTCGAGTCCACAAGGAACAATGTGATCAAACCACGTAAGATCTGTGCAGCAGTTCAGCGCCAGCCCATGAGAGGTTATATGCCTTCCACAATGGACACCTGAAAAGCAAAACATACATGTCACCTCGTTCAGTGCTATGTACCACACACCACCCCTCCCCCAAAGCCATCTTAAATGTCAGATCCCAAGGCCAGAAGGGACCATCGTGATCATCTAGCCTGATCTGTATAACACAAGCTACAGAACTTCCCCCAAATAACCCCTAGAGCAGATCTTTCAGAAAAACATCCAATCCTGATTGAAAAATTACCGGTCATGGACAATCCACTACAGCCCTTGGCAAGTTGTTCCAATGGTTAAATATCCCCTTCACACTAAGACTCCTATCCACCTTACCACATAAGTTGCCCAGCTGATGAGGCACCAATGCTGTAGTGCTTATCAGCAGCGAGGGCACTGAGACCATAGCCTATCACGTTCACCAATACGGTCTCAATGTTTCCTTGTACTCCCCCACCATCTGTTCTCTCATCTTACACTTCAACTGTAAGTTCTTTGGGGGCAGAGACCTGCCTGTCTGCACTGTATTTGTTACTGGGGTTCCCAGGCTCTATTATAATATAAATCTAGCCCAGGACACTCAGTTCATTGTTATTGCAGAGACATGCAGGCATGGTGTGCAGTCCCTCATGAGGAAGTGAAATTCTTGTAAATATCTGCTTGTTAACTGGGCAAATCCTGCCTATTAGCAGGATTGGCTCTGGTAGCGAATGAGGGCAAAGGACAGCATGATGTGCCTGTTCGCAGTCATACAAAGTAGATCCCTGATTTTCCTGCTTTGCACTGCACAACAGGAGAGCTGGGATTCTACACTACTGTACTGGGACCATTGTTTTTAGAGAATCATAGAGCTTTACAGTAGCAGAAAATGTCCAGGAATTATTAAGGCCCACGTCCTGAAAGATTTACACAGGTGCACAATTTTAGTCAGAGGAGTAATCCAATGAGATTACACACACGAGTAATGGTACACACGTGCAAAACTCTTTCCAGGACTGAGGCATAAAAATGTAGTGCCTAGTGATTTACAAGTAACCTCTAAGATTATTAGAATTGAGATTAGCGTGCGGGGGGATCTCTATTATTTCAGTATGTGGACTGCCTGTAGCCACACTCCATGTATAATCAGGTCACTCTACCTGCTATTTTCCATGGATCTTTCACACAGCAGCACATGAAAGGAGAAGCAGTTTAATAAAGGCTACGCTACGGCCTTGTCTCTGCTAGAAAAGGATCTGCCAGTGTAACTATACCAGCAAACCATCTTAGTGGAGGTGCCGTTTATACCAGGAAGAGTGCATTTGCTGGTATAATTTATATCAGTTCCCTAAATGAAATAAACGATATCAGCAAAAGCATGGTTTTGCTTGTATAACTGCATCTACATTTGTGCTTTTGCCACCACCATCAGGTCAGTTATGGGGTGTAATTTTTTCCACGCTCGATAACGTAGCTACACTGGCAAAAATTTTAAGGGTAGATCAGGTCTATACTGTCAAAAACCTCTAGTGTGGACATATTTATATTAGTATAAAAGTGCTTATTGGATTTCCCTGACCAGGATAAACGATACCAGTATAAACACCGTTATAACAGTGTCTCCACTACCGCTTTACTGGCATATCTACGTTAGTAAAAAATCACACCCCAAACCAACACAGCAATGCCAGTAAGACTCATTAGAGCAGGGGTCTCAAACATGCGGCCCGTGGGGTTATTTTCTGCGGCCCGCGAGCTCCTCGCGGCCCCCCCTCAGCGTTTACCTAGAGCGGCTCCGGCCCAACGCGCACTGGGGGCAGGGCAGGCTCCCTGCCTGCCCACCTTGCCCCCACGCCGCTCCGGGAAGCGGACGGAACCTGGGGAAGGAGGGGCGCAGGGATGTGTGTGGCTGTTGCTTCGGGCACCGCCCCAGCAGCTCCCATTGGCCACGAATGGAGAACCGCGGCCAATGGGAGCTGCTGGGGGCGGTGCCCGAAGCAACAGTCAGACACACCCCTGCGCCCCTCCTTCCCCAAGTTCCATCCGCTTCCCGGAGCGACGCGGGGGCAGGGCAGGGCAGGAAGGCAGGCAGGGACCCTGCCCTGTCCCCGGTGCGCGTCAGGCCGAGACCCACCACCCGAACCCCTCCTGCAGCCGAACCACCTGCCCTGAGCCCCCTGCCTCACCTTTCACTCTGATCCCCTGCCACACCCCTCACCCCTCCTGCACCCCACACCCCAACTCCCTGCCCTGAGCCCCCGCCACACCCCTGGGGGCAGGGAGGGGGCAGAGTTGGGGTGGGGATTTCAGGGAAGGGGTTGGAATGGGGGCAGGGAAGGGGTGGGAAGAGGTGGGGCAGGGGCGGGGCCTCGCCTCGTGGAAGGGGTGGAGTGGAGGCGGAGTGGAGTCTGACTGTATAGTGCTACCCAAGTTACCTGTGTTGACTGGATCACTGTAAGGTCATTAATGTAGCAAAAGCCTGCCCCCATGGCAGAACGAAGTCCAGCAGTCCCAAAGGTCAGCCTGCAACAGAGGCGATCCCGCAGCTCCTTGTTCATCCCATTCCGTACCAGGATTTCAATCTGCGCTTTTGTTTTAGGGTTCTGCAAAAGAAAAAGGAAGGTTCTGTTCCCACTGCTCAAGGAGGATCTGATGGAACAATTACTGCTGCAGTGCAGTTTGTGTTACAATAATTCTCACTAATTCACAGGATAGGAAGAAGTGGTCTCTGTATCCACAACCCAAGCTCTTTTAGAATACAAGTTCTATGTTGGTGTAAGAAAGGATCATTCTTTGCTCTAACCTTTGTCACTTCTAACATGTTCTCTATTCAAACATATTTAACAATGCATAGGCTTGGAAGTAGTAGATTTTTATTGGTAAATGTCATTTTCTCCATATACACACAAATCAACACAAAGATTCCCATCTATAATAATCAAAATGTACATATAGGCAAAGAAAGAAAAATGCTGCTTGAGAACTTGCTAGAATTTGAGTCAAGGCTCAAATTTACTTTGTATATTTTGACAAGTGATGTTGACTAGTTGTGTTTTAGCAGTTACAAAGCTTTAACTTTCTGAATCTCAACATCTACAGTGATTATTCTTCGCTGACCTTCCTATTGTCTGAAATACCCCATAATTTCCTGCCGCTGTGAAAAGTTATAGATTAAAGTCAGAAAAATGCTTAAAAAACAAACATTTTTTATATTATCCATCAAACTGACAAAGTCAAATTCTGCCAGGTCTAATTAAGCATGACTTAATTATTAAGGAAGTGAATTGTACTCCAGAAGATGTTCCTTTCCAAAGTTAAGACCCAGAACCAGACAGCTTAGAGTAGTTCATATTTCAAAGAGTTGCAACAAAACTGCTTGTCAGCTGCACCAGGAATTGGGAATTTTAAAAGACTTGAGTAAATTTTCAAAGGCACCCGTTAGTCTGTGGGAGTTGGGCTCCAAGGGTGCCTTTCAAAACACTACCCCCTACAGTATTAGGTAATCTTATTAGTTTCTAACGGCTAACGCAGAACCATTCCCTAGTGCTTTGTCCAGTTTAGCTGTAAGTTACTCAAGCAGAGGATATGCCGTGTTGTTGTAGCTGTGTTGGTCCCAGGATATTAGAGAGACAAGGTGGGTGAAATGATATTGTTCATTGGACCAACGTCTGATGGTGAGAGAGACAAGCAGAGGAGTCAAGCAACAATAGAGTCGGTGTCACAGTCAGGACATGTTCGAGATATTCAAGTTACATTCAGCCTCAGAAATGTGGTTTGGATCTGTGAGTACCCACAATAGTCAAAAAAAGGATAGGACAAGATTTGTTTTTATGTAGGGGAATGTAAATATGAATGCACACGCAGTTTCAGTGTCTCCAAGTAGTGACAAAATTACTACTGTCGTGTACCAATAATTTAATCAGAATTGTAAAAAATATTTTCAAATATAAAACCCAGCATTCATGCAATGTGAAGACTGCACAGTTCATTATAAACTCTGGCATTGCAAAGCAGAAACTGCAGTTCCAACAGCAACTTTTATTGCTTGATTTGAAGCAAGGCTGAATTATATAAATTAGAGGTTTATCCAGAAGAAGAAAAGAGTGTGGTTCTCAAACGATGGTAGTGGTGACCCCTTTCCCATAGCTAGCCTCTGAGTGTGACCCCCCCTTATAAATTAAAAACACTTGTTTACTTATTTAACACCATTATAAATGCTGGGGGCAAAGCAGGGTTTGGGGTGGAGGCTGACAGCTCGCGACGCCCCATGTAATAACCTCACGACCCCGAGGGGTCACGACCTCCAGTTTGAGAACCCCTGGTGTACACTGTATTTGCACTACATGGTACAGATGAACCATTTACTCTTTGGGGTAAAGTATTACTGCTCATTACAAAAGGCACATCTTTCTATGTCTTATGCTGCACAGCAGCTCATTAACATTGAAGTTGGACCCTTTTTATTTCTAACTGTGCAACCTCAGCATGTTTTCTGCATGGATTTTCCTAGTGTTTTCTGGGGGAAGCTGGAAGTGTGGAAGCTGGTTTTAGAAGACATTTCTCCAACTTACAGGCTCACTACTCCATAGCTATTCCATTTGCAACCCTTACAAGTTCTGCTTTCTACTGCTGAATTCCACAAACCAATACGTGTGCACTTCCATATTTGTATTGCACTAGCATACATAGTATAGTCAAGTGTGCGTGTGTAAACTTTATTTTTCTACTGCACATATCCAACATTCAATTTTGAATGATTGAACAAAATCTGTTTTGATTTAATCTAAGCTATGGAAGTCATCCTCAATAAGAACAAAGTCCTTATCAACTTTTATGCTTCAGAGCTCAGCTGTTTCTTTTTACAACTGGGGAATGGGGAGGAATGTTTCACTCTCACCCAACAGTCAGACTGTCAAATGCAATTTGACTTTGGGTAGAGACCAGTATGGGAAGTTTACAAGAATGCTGCCAATTTAAATTCTCTAAAATAGACTTAAACAGCATGCTTTGATTTGGTCTCCAATTCCTTTAATAGCGTATTTCTTCTCCCCTGTTTACATTTATGCAAATCTTTTCTGCAAGGGAGAAGTTTTGCAGAAGAACGATGAAACTGACTAGACAAAATAAAAAAAGATTGAGA
Organism: Chrysemys picta bellii; assembly: GCF_011386835.1. Classification (NCBI taxonomy): domain Eukaryota; kingdom Metazoa; phylum Chordata; order Testudines; family Emydidae; genus Chrysemys; species Chrysemys picta. The sequence goes on along the minus strand of NC_088803.1, from coordinate 9,085,266 downwards.
ATTTTTTTTGCTAGCTTATAAATTACAGTATTTTTAGGTGTGACCTGTCACTATAGTACATACAACATTCAGACAAATGATCTTTCAAATCATGTCCCTTTAAGCCTACAATTAGAAAATTCTATATAAAAAAAGATGCAATTGAAATTAGTATGTAACTTTAGAGTTTAGAAACACACTTATGCACATGATTAACTTTACCAATGGAGTAGTCCCACCAGACTTGAAGTGTTTCCAGAATTGGGCCCATAACCATTATTTATATTATAGTAGCATCCAGGGGCCCCAATAAGAATCAGGGTGCTATCTGAACATATAAGAAGAGGTGGTTCATACAATGAGGAGCTTACAAACTAGCTTAAAACAAGATGCAACAAGTGGGCATAAAAGAAAGGAATGAACTAGATAATCATAGGGGTATATGGTCACAGACTAACCATATGCACAATTTAATAGCTCAAATCATTGTGCTGAGATATTTTGTGGGTTTTTTTTTTAATTCAGAGATTGAAAAAAAAAATAAGATTAGCATTCCTCACTGGCCACGTACCAAGTGAACTATAATAGAAACAAACAGTACCCAGACAATTTAATATTTTTAAATAGGTCAGAAAATCCCGGTCAGAATTAGAGACTGTATGCAAATATTTGCCATTTATAATGGCAGAAGGACAAGATGGGAGATCTCTGTGTAAGCTTGAAACTTCTCTCACAGAAGTTGGTCCAATTACCTCTCGTACCTTGTCTTTCTAGTATGGGCACTGACACTTAACCAGAAGAATGACTCAGAGGTCCTTGTATGTAACCATCATACAACTGAAGACAGTGTCAAACTCTCTCTCATGGTCAAAAGCCTCCAATCCATTGTCCAACCTGTTACTTAGAAAAATCCCATTTGATTGACAGTGAACCGACTCATCATTATGCTTGCCAACAAGTGGTCCATTATTTCAAAGATTCATGCTGATGATCAATAGGGCTATTGAACAATAATTGACATGCTCCTCATTGAGTACACATTCTGGGAGGATATTTCCTTCAAAATACTTTCCTTCCATGACAGAAAAATCCAGTTAGATCTAAATAATTTAACTGGGCTTAGATATATTCCCTACCTGATTCCTCAAAACCAGTACAAATCTACCCCAGGAAAGCTGAAACTGCTTTTATTTGGTCAAGGTCCCCACCGCTGTTTTTAAACTGCTGGCAGTACCTTTTTCTGCCTCTGCTAGGATTATTTGTATGGCAACTAACAATGTCTAGTTTGTTGCTTCTTTATTATGGAATTAGATTAGACCCAACTGCTGAAATGACTGGGGATACGAGTGAAATTAAATGCAGCGCATTTTACCAAGGACTCTATGGTATGTCTACACAGCTGCCGGGAGCGAGTCTCGACAGACTCACACTTGCAGGGCTTGGGCTAGCGTGCTAAAAATAGCTGTGTAGGCACTGCTTTGACATTTGGGCTCCATAGGCTCCACAGGCCAAACCCGAACAGCCACACTGCTATTTGTAAGCATGCTAGTGGAAGCCCCACTAAAACAAGTCTGTCCACGCAGGCTACAAGAATTGCTCCCAGAAGCTGTGTAGACACACCCTCCGAGGTCCATGTCAACTAGAAAGGCTTGCAATAAAATTAAAAGCAAATCAGATTAAAAGTTGATTTTTTTAATGGCCTAGTCTCTAAGAAGCCAAGTATCCATGAGTTTTATCTGGACGCAGAGTCAATACGTGAATATCTCTGGTAGCACACTTCTACAGAAACCACAAGAACACAGAAACAACTTCCTTTGAAATAAACAGTAGTTGGATGAAGTCAGCTGCCCAGCATGTTTTGCAACTAACTATTTTAAATTTAAGTTTGATTCAGTTGGGGTGGTCCTGCTTTGAGCAGCGGGTTGGACTAACTGACCTCCTGAGGTCTCTTCCAACCCTAATCTTCTATGATTACAAGTGAATTTGATGACACAGAAGTAGGTTTGTTGTCTTGTTACTATGGAAGTCAGCAACAAAAGCCTCTTTCTTAAAGAGGCATTAATTTGGAGTTATCAAGAGCATAATTTAAATACTGTACCTAACCTGCAGTTGTATCCTCACAGGCAGGCCCTTGTACCCACCTGGAGCCCTACTAGTTCAATGGACTCTAAAAGTGATCTGATAGCAGATCTGTTAGCTTTAGCCAATATAATTGTTACTCAGAAGCTTTCTAATTGGTGCACAATAGAGCAGGGTAACAGTAATGGAAGACTTAAGTTACAGGACGATGGACCTTGATGGCAGGGGGAAGTTTGAAGAAATCTGCTACATCCTCAAGTAAGCCACGCAACGTGCCTAAATAGCTTCATAGCAACATTGCAATTTGTGGTTCAGGACACCCAGTTAAAGAGCAACGTCTTGTTTCATTCTCCAGAATGAGGAAGCTCATGACTATGAGACTATGAGACTATGTGGATTATCTTAGTGACCAACTGTCACTTACTACACAAATTAGGTTTGACTCAATTTTTTTGTTTGTTTTTAAACCTTGGCTTAAAAACAAACAAGTTATGCTGGTGCAATATTATCGCTGTGGTAGAACTGAAGTGAGGAAAGTCAAAGTTATGGTTCCAACTTCAACAATAACTCAGCTGCACTAAACACAAGTCAGATATGAATGGGTAAAACTATACAAATGCAGTGCTACCAAGATTACCCAAAATGCTGCTTCCTGAAATAGGTATCATAGGACATGACCTATAACAGGGCTCGGCAACGTTCAGCATGCGGCTCGCCAGGGTAAACACCCTGGCGGGCTGGGGTCAGTTTTACTTACCTGTTGACGTGGCAGATTCGGCCGATCGCGACCCGAACTGGCCGCGGTTCGCCGTCCCGGGCCAATGGGGGCAGTGAGAAGCTGCGGCCAGCACACCGACCCCTGACCTATAACATTGACCATTCCCTCTATTATCCAAAAATTAGATTCACTGTCCCCCACTGTATCAAACAATGGATGTTATATACATGTATGCAAGGGGACTAAATGGATTGATGCTGTGGGAAGATATAAGATCCAGCTATAGCACTGAACATGAAAAAACCCTACAAGTAATTATATTGAGCTTAGCTGCCTTTGAGCATTTGATACACACCATATTTACTACACAGCACCCATTCACCATGACTCTCAGACAGCAACATCTCTCAAAAACTGATGTTCTGTCTGGAGCAGCTGTTCAGACAAAGCACTCTGACAACAAGAAGTAGTGTGGTATGAATTAACTGGAGACTTCCATTTTTATTAGTTGTCAACCAAGAGTACACTTTGTTAACGCTTGGGACAATTTTTAATGGGCATTTAGCAAAGTGAATCGGCAGCCCAGCCCCGTTCGTTCCCCTGCGGGACGGGGGGGCTGGGGCCTGCTGCCCCCACTCCGGGCCGCCGCGGGATAGCACCAGCCTGGGCAGCAGCCCAGACGCGACTGGCCAGGGGCTGGGCTTAGCATGCGCACTGCTGGGTCCCCGCAGCAGGCCCCGGCTCGGGGGTTCGGGGGCGCCAGAGCCGCAGCCGCCGAGCGCCATGGCCGCTTCCTCCCCCGCGGCAGTGGGAGCTGCAGCAGCGGCTGCTCCCGAGTCCCGCTGCCCGGGGGGGGGGGAGAACAGCCGCCGCCTGGCCCCGCGGGCCGCCCCCCTCCTCTCCCTACCACCCAACTGAGTTCTGCCTGCTCGGGGCCAGGCCGGACTCTTACTCACCCCGGCCCCGCGCCTCCCTCCAGCGCTTGCAAGGAAGGTTTTTTTTGGCCCCGCCCCCTGCGTCACCCTCCCCCCCTTCCTGATATTTGACTTGGGTGATCTGGTCACCCTAGTTGACCGGTCAGTCCGTAACTCTGGTGTTCGTATCTTTGAGGTTCTACTGTATTTAAAAGTCCAGTGATACGTTCTGCTCTATGAAATGGGATACTGTATAGAGTATGTTGGCAGGAGGCCAGAAGTCTACTTCAGGGGGGCTTTTTGCTTGAAGTATGGAAGTGTGCTTGCTTGTAGTTTATTAGTTTAGTTATTACAGAAAGTAGGTTGGGAAGGGGAATTTTTTTTAAATCTTGCTTCTCCAGCCCTCTGCAAACAACACTGCAGGTAACAAGGGACAGTCAGGGCTCTTTGAGGTGCCCCATCCATTCAGAAACTCAGCATAAGGACAGCGTTGAGGCAGATGATCAAAGAGGCAAAGGATATGATGCTCAATCACTCCTCCTCCCCAACAGCTTTTGCTGGAGGAGGACGACGGAGGCCCCCCCCCAACATGTTCATGTGTATGTATTAAGAGCCCTGTCCCACAAAACTCATATTCAGTGGCAGCAAGTGGCAAAATCTGACGCCATATCCCTTGGTACTACTCCCTCTTTTACATCAGCAGGGGACAAAGCTATCTGAAAAAAGTGAAGTGTTTAGAGAAATACGCTGAAGGGAAAGTTGAAGGACAAAATGATCACAGAGCATTCTCACCCAGAGTGTCCTTGGATTAACAGGATAGGGAGAGTCAGGGCAGAAAGAAGGTTGAAAACATTATTTAAATTAACTGTTCAAAATTCTGTTTCCTACTGTTGTAAACGTGGCTATAGTGACAACACAGGAAGCAGATCTGTGGAGGAAGAAGATGAGACTCTGAAAAGGACACCTGCCCATTTACTTAGAGCAGAATTGCCCCATACATGAGAATAACCTCCATAAGCTATAGGAAACTGAGTTTGTACTTCCAGTTTTCACCTACTCATATGCCAGGGCAAGGAGAGGGCAGGACTGTCCTCCCTAAGAGTCTGGAATGGGGCTCAGTCCTTTAATCGACACATTTTATGAATGGTAGCAAGGAGGCTCAGTACCTGTGCACTGCCTCCTAGAGCTCACTACAGGAGCCATGCCACCACAGTGGCCCTTACTATTGCTAAACATCCACTCCGAAGCGGTGCCTCACATCGCACTGGGGAACGCCTAGCTTGCGATTACTAATTATATCCGGTTTAACAGTTTATAAAGTTATATTGACTATAGCACCACCAATTTGTATGGTACTACCTAGAAAAGGTTCTACCCCCTGGAGTCTAGCATTTACCCAAACAAAACTACAGATCAGACCCTTAGATTATAAAAATACTTAAAGTAGAAAACTTACTTTTATAGCACTGTTCAGACTTCTTAGTTTATACAGTGTTGTAAGGATCCTTCTATTTTATGAGGCACCTTGCAAAGGTTTTTAGCCCTCAAATACAGAGGAAAACCACTTCAAGAGACAGAAATGAAAGTTCCTTCCAGGCATCTTGTAACGAGAGCATGGAGTAAGGAAGCCCTTTCAACACAGTTGAGCAGTGAACACCCTGAACTCGATGTGGTGGTGTAATTTTTGATAGTTATTTCTCTCAAGCTGGAAGAAAACAATAGTCACTGAAAATGTGCAGATGGTAAACAATGAAGAGGACAGGTCACTGATACAGGGTGATCTGGATTGCTTGGTAAACTGGGTGCAAGCAAACTGTTTTTAATATGGCTAAATATAAATGTGTACATCTAGAAACGGGGGGGGGGGGGAGGGGGAGGAGGGGGAAGTGAGCCAAAAACTTACAGAATGGGGAATTCTATCCTGGGAAGCAGTGATTGTCCACCACAACCTCCAAATCATTTTTCAGTCAGCATCACAGTGGGAACTCATGTTCAGCTGTTTCCAAAAGAGCTAATGCAATCCTGGGATGCACAAACAGGGGAATCTCAAGTAGGAGTAGAGAGGTTATTTTATCTCTACAGCTGGCAACAGTGCAACCAGTCCTGGAATACTGTGTCCAGTTCTGATGCCCGTGATTCAAGAAGGATGTTGATACACTGGAGAGGGTTCAGAGACTTGATTAGACACCAAGAATCTACATAGGGAATAAATATTTAATAGAGGGCTCCTCAATCTATCAGAGAAAGGTAGAACATGATCCAATGGCTAGAACAGGGGTCGGCAACCTTTCAGAAGTGGTGTGCCAAGTCTTCATTTATTCACTCTAATTTAAGGTTTCGCGTGCCAGTAATACATTTTAACGATTTTAGAAGTTCTCTTTCTAGAAGTCTATAATATATAACTAAACTACTGTTGTATGTAAAGTAAATAAGGTTTTTAAAATGTTTAAGAAGCTTCATTTAAAATTAAATTAAGAAGCAGAGCTCCCCGGACTGGAGGCAAGGACCCGGGCAGTGTGAGTGCCCCTGAAAAATCAGCTCCCGTGCCGCCTTTGGCACACTTGCAATAGGTTGCCTACCCCTGGGCTAGAAGTTGAAGATAGATAAATACAGACTGGAAATAAGGCATACCTTTTAACAGCTGGAGCAGTTAGCCACTGGAACAACTTCCTAAGGATTGTGGTGGATTCTCCATCACTGATGATTTTAAAATCACAGTTGGATGTTTTTCTAAAAGATCTGCACTAGAATTTATTTTGGGGGAGTTCTATGGTCTGTATTATACAGGAGGTCAGATTAGATGATTACAGTGGTCCATTCTGGCCTTGGATATATATCAATCTATGAAAGCTGTAACCAAGGGTCTGGTTTACCTAAAACTTCAGTCAATCTAGCTATATTGCTTAGGGGGTGTGAAAAATTCACACCCAAGAGACATAGTTAAGCCAACCTTAGTCATGGTGCAAACCCTGCTAGGTTGATGGAAAAAAATTCTTCCATCAACCTAGTTACCACTTCTCAAGAGGTACTTGAGGGTACTCATTACTACTGCAATGGAAGGGGTTTTCCCATCGCTGTAGCAAATGTCTACACTACAGTAATACAGCAGCACAGCTGCGCCACTGCAGCATTTGTAGTGTAGACACAACCCAAGACTCAAAACTGACTCACCAACAATGCAGATTGAGCTGCAATACAATTAATACACAGCTAGAAACACAATTAAGTCTTGTGATAATCAGACAGCCCAACTGTACGTATACACTGGGTACAATATGGCTTAGACTAGAGAAGCGGTTCTTCAGAGTAGCTTAAGGCAGTGTCCTGAGCACAGGTTAAAAAAAGGCAACTGGAATCTGAAAGATTGAGTGAGCACCGCTGACATTTACCACACAAAGGTCAGCCAGTTGCTAGAGTTAGCACTGCCTGGCACGGCTCAGCTTCTGCTACACTTAAGAGAAACGCTGTAGAGAGGATTAAAATAACAGCCTAACATTTTTCTCCAATCAAAACGAATGATCCTTCATTAGACTGTTCAACCAATGGGAAATAAGCCCTGAACGGTAGAGAATAATGTAACGTTTAGTTTAAATGCACAAAAAGACGAATGCCACAGTGCGCGAGTTCTCTCAGCTGACCGTGCAGCAACAGCTAGTTCCCCTCGAAAGTGTGCCAACACCAATCATGCTGGTGCACCAAAAAGGAATTTCATCTAGTTTAGATTCATTTTTCCAATTTGAACTGGTTGCCGGGACAGAGCCAATAGTGGCCAAACGGCAGGCGTACCAAAGAAAAGGGTTTTACTTTTGAGCTAAGAGAGAATTTCATTTCATGCTAATTGAAAGACTCATTGCAGATTACCACATTTTTGCTTGCTTAAGGTTCTGCAAGCCAGTCAACCCTAAGAAGGTGAAAGACGCTACATCACATAATACTATTGAATTTTATCATAAAACTTGACAGTATACTAGGAAATGTACTGTAGCACTGACACACTTTGGGAGTTCACCCTGACCAGTAAGAGGTTTTGTCCCACCTGCCCTCTAACTCTGGATGCCTCTGGGCTGCACAGCTTTGGAACAGAATCCGGACACAAGCAGCACGCTCACAGCACAATGGTTTCACCCCTGCTTCCACCAGACCAGCTACTCCTTGCAGGGTGACCCCAACACCTCCTCTGGTCCCAATTCTCCCCAAAA
>NC_088803.1:9066345-9076877 GCF_011386835.1 Chrysemys picta bellii | reverse complement strand
CGGTAGAGAATAATGTAACGTTTAGTTTAAATGCACAAAAAGACGAATGCCACAGTGCGCGAGTTCTCTCCGCTGACTGTGCAGCAACAGCTAGTTCCCCTCGAAAGTGTGCCAACACCAATAATGCTGGTGCACCAAAAAGGAATGTAATCTAGTTTAGATTCATTTTTCCAATTTGAACTGGTTGCCAGGACAGAGCCAATACTGGCCAAACGGCAGGCGTACCAAAGAAGAGGGTTTTACTTTTGAGAGAATTTAATTTCATGCTAATTGAAAGACTCATTGCAGATTACCACATTTTTGCTTGCTTAAGGTTCTGCAAGCCAGTCAACCCTAAGAAGGTGAAAGACGCTACATCACATAATACTATTGAGTTTTATCATAAAACTTGACAGTATACTAGGAAATGTACTGTAGTACTGACACACTTTGGGAGTTCACCCTGACCAGTAAGAGGTTTTGTCCCACCTGCCCTCTAACTCTGGATGCCTCTGGGCTGCGCAGCTTTGGCACAGAATCCGGACACAAGCAGCACGCTCACAGCACAATGGTTTCACCCCTGCTTCCACCAGACCAGCTACTCCTTGCAGGGTGACCCCAACACCTCCTCTGGTCCCAATTCTCCCCAAAACTGTCTCCCCTGCAGCATCCAGTCCCTCTGACCTCTGAGTGCTCAGTAACACCAATTTCACTACCTCCAAAAAGCCAGGACACACACCAACCTGTTAACTCAGCTGGAGTTATACACTCCACCCCAATACACAGCACTGAGATGATTTGCAGTAAAACTAAGAATAGGTTTATTAAAAAAAAAAATATCTCTTAAATGTGTTTGTTGAAGTGCAAGAGATATGAAAGGATTATAAACAAAATAATAGTATTTATAGTGTCTAAAACTTAACTCTAGCAAGATACATCTTTGCCTAATCTAGTTTCTTATTCACATCAAGGGGTCAGCGTTCTCCAGCTGGATTAGCAGGAGAACCCATCTTTCATAGGTCAAAGAACGTAGCATTTTGCTTCTCTCACTTGGTAGATCCCCCAAAAGTCTTTCAAGCAGATCTTTGTATCCCCAAAGTTTTTGTCTTCAAAGTCAGAAAGCCCTCCTGGAGGCTCAGCTTCCCATATCCACTAGGGAGCAGACACCACATTACTTTTGCAGTCTCCTGTGGCTTACAATGCAAATGATCTTCCTGCAATCTCCCAAGCAAGTGAACAGCCCATTGTTCCAGTCCCTGGTCACACCTGGCTCTGTTTGCAATTGAGACAGAGGTTTTTGCCCTTCTCCTTTGTCTGGAAAAAAGCCTGCTTTGCCTCCTTTGTCTGTTTACAGTCTCCAAAACAGTATTAGAGCATCCAGAATTTCACACACAATGTTATTACATACATTGGTTGTTGATATCACTGGGAAATGTGTTATTAGTTGTCAAATGATCTATTACAAGGCAACTTTTAAATGAATATCATGGCAACAGTGTGAGGTGCATTGAGCTGGTCAGGCCAGTTTATCTGGCACTGGGATGCTCTTACAGTCACAAGTACATTCTGTAAAATTAATTAGGTTTTAGTATTGCAACTTAAACCATAGCACGAATGCATATTTTACCAATACAAGTGTGCCATTCCCACAAAAGCCTGCTAAAACCAATAATGCTGGTGCACCAAAAAGGAATTATCCAATGTGTATTACACAGAAAGAAAAGCAGCCAAGAATTTCCAAAATGAATTCTAAATTTGTTAGGGTCTTGTTCAATAGCTAGGCGATTACTAGAATATTTTTTAATTTACCAGTTATGAGCCAAAAATTAGTAAATCCCAAAGCTTTCAATAGATGTTTATCATAGCCCTAGGGGGGTATGGGGCCCAGGACATAGAAACTCTGGGCCTATCTGCCAGGGGGTGCTCCCACCTGGATCCATCCCACCTCTTCCCCACCAGTTCTGCCCCCTCCCACATTGCACCCTCGTTCCTCCCCCCTAGCACCTCCAGACACCGCAAAACAATTGATTAGCAGTAGGTGCTGGGAGTCAGGGAGGGGGAGGCGCTGATTGGCAGGGCTGCTGGTGGGCAGGAAGCACTGGGGAGAGGAGGAGGTTGGTGGTGGGCTCCTCCTCACCCCCACCCCTGCTCTCCTTCCCGTCTCCTCCTCACAAAGCATGGGGCCCCTCAAAGCGCAGGGCCGGGGGCGGTCGCCCCGATTTGCCATACCCTAGGGACGGCTCTGGCTGGAAGGGACCTCAAGCGCTTATCTAATCCAGCCCCTTGCGCTGAGGCAGGGCCAAGTAAACCGTTCTACACCATCCCTGACAGGTATTTGTCCAAGCTGTTCTTTAAAACCTCCAATGATGAGGATTCCACAGCCTCCCTTCATAACCTATTCCAGTGCTTAACTACCCTTATAATTACACACTTTTTCCTAATGGCTAATCTAAACCTCCTTACCGCAGATTAAGCCTTAGTTCTTGTTCTACCTTCAGTGGACGTGAACAATCAATCACTGTCCTCTTTATAACATATTTGAAAACTTATCAAGTCCCCCCTCAGCCTTCTTTTCTTGAGACTAAACATGCCCAGGTGGGTTTGTTTGTTTTTCAAACTTTCCTCATATGTCAGGTTGTCTAAACCTTTTACCATCTCTTCTGGGCTCTCTCTACTTTGTCCCACATGTTGCTTCATGTCTGGCGCCCCAAACTGGACACAGTACGCCAGCTGAGACCTCACCAATGCCTAACAGAGGGGGACCATTACCTCCCATAGCTTACATACAACACTCCTGTTACTACACTCCTGAATTATATTAACCTTTTTTTGCAACTGCATCATCATTGTTGGCTCATGTTCAGTTTCTGATCCACTATAGGTCCCAGATCCTTTTCTGCAGAACTACTACCTTGACAGTTATTCCCCATTTTGTAGTTGTGCATTTGATTTTTCCTTCCTATGTATAGTGCTTTGCGCTTCTCTTTATTGAATTTCATCTTGTTGATTTCAGACCAATTCTCTTAATTTGTCAAGGTCATTTTGAAGTCTGATCCTGTCCTTCAAAGTGCAGCTCCTCAGAGCTTAGTGTCATTTGCAACTGTTAGAACCATAATCTCTGCTCCATTGTTGAAGTCATTAATGAAAATACTGACCAGTACCAGACCCAGGACAGACCCCCAGGGGAGCCCACTAGGTAAATCCTATTAATAAACTACTCTGAATAGGATTCTTCAAAGAGTTATGTGCCCACCTTACAGTAATTTCATCTAGATCACATTTCCCCAGATTGCTTATGAGAATGTCATGTAGGAATGTATCAAAAGCCTATTAAAACCAAGATACATCACATCTGCTGCTTTCTCTCATCCACTAGACCAGCGTACTGTGGTTTAAAAATGGAAAGATTTGTTCTATTAATGAGTCATCTACATCAATTTATCCAAAGGCAATTAAAGCTATGATTTTATGGTCAACATTACACATACCTTGAAGGTAAAAACCATTACACCATTGTACGCACATTTTAACTCTAAGGACTTGTCTACACTTAAACTGCTACAGTGGCCCAGCTGTGCCGCTGTGGTGTGTCGGCATAGACACTATGCCAATGGGAGAGGTTCTCCAGTTCGGGGAGGTGGATTACTTATGCCAAGAGGTAGTAGCTAGGTCAACAGAAGAATTCTTCCATCGAATAAACTCGGTCTACATCAAGGGATAGGCCAGTGTAGCGATGTCTCTTAAGGGTGTGGATTTTTCACATCCCTGAGAGATGTAGCTATGCCCATGTAAGTTCCCACTGTTGACTAGCCCTGAATCTTTTTCAGGGATCTCAGACTGCTATAAAATTGTGGCCTGGGATTGGAACTTTTCAAAATCTGGTTAGCCATGTTTAATTCCTTGTGCTCAATGTTGGCACCAGGGGGCACTACTACCCCTGAAATGGATCTTTAATGGCTCCCATTGGAGCAGATTACTGTCAAACCAACGAAAAAGGTCCACAAGAATTATCTTGCACGTGCAGCAGTTTATTGAGAAGGAATTACACAAGCGGTAAAGGGTTACATTATGCACATAACTCCTATGTTAAACATTAAGAACTATACGTTAAGAGCTATACATTCCTCTTAGAGAGCCTCTCTTTCACAAACATACACAAACGGGCCCTGCACTAGCTTCACACAATCCCTGCTTCGAAAACAAAGAAGGTGGTCACCAATTCTATGGATGGCTTCTTCTCTCCAGGTCTGGTCTCCTCAGCCCTCTGGTCTGTCTCAGATTCCCTGGAGGCAAGGCCTTGGCTGCCTAGAAACCCTTCTGGTCACAATCCTACTCAAGCCCATGGAGCAGAGTTTTGGCTACTCTGTCTAGCAGTTTCTTCAAGCATCAATTAAGGAATCCCCAACACTAATTTAATTGGCTTGATTTTTATACTTTTTCCTCAAAGGATTCACATGTCTTAAAAGCATGCTCAATGGGAATGTGGTTATTAATTTTTACCTAATACTTTAGGAGAAGACTGCAGAGTGGTGCCAACTGAACATTACCTCACATTCACTCCCTGATGAATCATTCACTTTAGCCCTGTCATAACTACAAAGGGAAGGGTAACAGCTCTCCTGTGTACAGTATTCTAAAATCCCTCCTGGCCAGAGACTCCAAAATCCTTTTACCTGTAAAGGGTTAAGAAGCTCAGGTAACCTGGCTGACACCTGACTCAAAGGACCAATACGGGGACAAGATACTTTCAAATTGGGGCGGGAGGGGGGAAGGCTTTTGTTTGTGCTCTTTGTTTGGGAAGTCGTTCGCTCTTGGGACTGAGAGGGACCAGACATCAATCCAGGTTCTCCCCATCTTTCTAAACAAGTCTCTCATATTTCAAACTTGTAAGTAAACAGCCAGGCAAGGCGTGTTAGTTTTACTTTGTTTTCTCAACTTGTAAATGTACCATTTACTAGAGTGTTTATCTCTGTTTGCTGTACTTTGAACCTGAGGCTAGAGGGGGGTCCTCTGAGCTCTTTAAGTTTGATTACCCTGTAAAGTTATTTTCCATACTGATTTTACAGAGATGATTTTTACCTTTTTTCTTTAATTAAAAGCCTTCTTTTTAAGAACCTGATTGATTTTTTCCTTGTTTTTAGATCCAAGGGGGGTGGATCTTGACCCACCAGGAGTGGGTGGGAGGAAGGAAGGGGGATGGTTAATTTCTCCTTGCTTTAAGATCCAAGGGGTTTGGATCTGTATTCACCAGGGAATTGGTGAAGAGTTTCTCAAGGCTTCCCAGGGAAGGGAACTAGCTTTGGGAATGGTGGCAGCGGACCAGATCTAAGCTGGTAGTTAAGCTTAGCAGTTTTCATGCAGGCCCCCACATTTGTTCAGAGTGGGGAAGCAGCCTCGACAAGCCCCCTGTGTGATGTCTTTCTACAGGGTCAAGATGCCCCGGTCAGCCCGTGCTCCACTCAAGATGTTCTACATGTGTTTGCTTTCAAGTGGACATATTTGCTGATGCAAAGATCAGTATTCATCATACACGCAGCATGGAGCCAGTCAGTTTCACTTCTGGCATCTGCCTGATGCTAAGAAAAGGATTCTTCTCCCAGAATCCTCTTTCACAGTTCAGTCACGTCAAGCCATGTTGTCACCGTTCATTCAGTACGGTCACACCAGTATGGCACCATCCCAACACTCCCTACTGTACTGTACACGATATTCAAAAAATAGACACACAAGTGTATTTTGTAAGAGCAGAGTCTTACATTATTAATCCCTCACCACAGCTTGTGTTATTATAGAATCACTGAGAAGTGGAGTGAGCCCACCAGGTTTTTGTTGTTTGTTGTTGTTTTTAAAGAGATGTGTATTAAATAAATTCTACTGTGCTCCGTTTTTCAGGTGTGCAGTGGCTCACTTCTAAAGGTTCAGTTCTTAGATCCATAAGACAAACAGGAACCAGCAATCAGCATACTCATTGAAAATTAAGATTTGTGTGGCATGGATTTAACACCGCAGACCGCGAGTGCGTGAAGTAAAGGAAAAAACTGACACACCCTATTTCAAAGACACTGTATTGTGCAGGAAAGCTTTCAGCATCACTGCACCATTACGCTTCCCACTGAGAGTAACTTTAGCACTGGCTGAAAATGAATATAGGGCTCAGGAAAGATGTAGGGGATTAGTAAAACTATGTAGCATTCCATTATATTTCTGGGGTACAAGTAAACCTTAACTCAGACTAGACACACAGCTGAGAGATGCTTGGATGAGAGCCAAACCCTTTGTACAACAGACCTTTTTCTATAACGACCTTTATTACGTTTATTTATTTTAAGTTAGAGAATACCTTTTACTGAACTAACCAAAAGCATAGAGGATGTTGCTACTTAGAATCATGCTCTTCAGGCTACAGAAAACAAGTATGGTAGAAACAGACACAGGCATGAATTCAGACCAAATTCAATTAAAATGAAATAGAAGGGTCAGAAGAGAATAGTTAAAATAAATCAAGTACAGCTGTAGACTGACATGCCTCCTCTTGACAGCTGCCAGAATTACTATGACAGGAGGCTTTACTGAAACCCTTTAAGGTGAAAAAACCTAGGTTGTTTTGATATAAAATAGCAGTTGCTCCTCAATGATTTTTACATTTTCCTTGTTTTATAAAACAGATGCTCCAGGACACTCTAGCATCCTTAAAAGCCCCAACAGAGCAACCTTCCTTCTGCTAAGGACTTGGATTCAGCTATTTGAAGAGTTTGTGCTGTTCAGTCGGTTGTCTAAACATTGTTGGGGATAAGGGGGTCTTGTTCAAAGGCAGTGCAAACATGACACCCCCACAAAGCAAATGAGCATGCTGCCCTCAGCACTCCCACACCCTGCCTGGTCAGCAGAGATCAAATCCCTGCACGGGATCAAGTGTTCCCTTCCCAATGGGTTTTGTGCTCCATTCCCTCTGATAAGTAATTCTTTTTGTCCAGGTTTGCAGTTAGACTAAAGGTTTGGACTAATGGAGAAGCCACCTAGCATTCTATTACATAGTTATTTTAACCCTACTGTTAAGATTTGTTTCAAGACCTACTATGAGGTATATAAATCCAACAATATTTATCTAGAAAAGCACAAACTAGTAATAAAAATTCCTACCATTTTCACCTTGTAGGTATTCTCAGTAAGCCCTCCAAACAAGATCTCAGAAAGCTAAATAAAAAAATATTTTAAGACTATTCTTTGGAAACTGAAGGGAAATCCCATTTGGAAGAGAAGAGGAATAAGACTGAATTGTTAGGTAGATATAATCAATAGTAACATAAAAGCTACTGGGAACTGTTAGTCTTGAACCAACAAAACTACAGCAAAATGTAATGCATTTATCTAACACCACACAGCACCACAGGAGCCAACAAAGATGATTTCCTCTCTAAGCAACACCAAGTTTGAATATTGTTCCTGCCAACGTATTTACATTGACTTATATGCCAATGCCTCTGTCCTATAATCGTCTGCTTTCACTGCTGCACTGAACTAGATGAACTCCGCCCCCCCCCTTTTTTTTTATATAAAAGAGGCTCTCGTCTCAAATTGTTTTCTAAACCAGATTTGAGCGTTTAATTGGACAAACCAGATAAGGTGTCTTAAACCCATTTTAACTAAACCTAATTTTAATTGAATTTAACATTCAATTCAGTTTGCATGGCACTTTCTAGTTCAAATGACGTTACTGGTCTTATCAGACACTGACAAAGATTTCATATTAAAGACAAAATAGTGGTTCCAAGAGCAGGTATTCGGAGAGTAAAAGCAAAGACAATAATTCAACCATTGTTAGAATCTACAAAGTTTTACCCCTTCCAAAACAATTTCCAGGTCTACTGACATCAGGATCCTTTGCAAATTTCATCAGATTCTCCCCCCGAGGTTTGCAAATTGATGAATCTGGTCTTTTACTCCACCCCACTGACTAAGCAATAGTGTTTTTAATAGCTCATTTCACGTGGACTCGGCTATGGATGCTCAGAAAAATCTTCCAATGTCAACTCCGGAAAGAGAAGCATTTTGCATCGTCACCAAGTTTGCTACTTGACGGTGTGAAGAAGGCGGCAGAAGTTTCTTCTCAACAGACCATGATTAATTTCAGGTCTGATGTAAACAGAAGAGCGCAGGGGAATGAATTAGCACATGAAATGGAAAAAAAAAATCAAACATGGGGCAGGAGGATCACTGACAGGATACAACCTTGTCCCTGGATTTGAAGAAGGTATTACAAAAAGAAAGATGTGCATTACCTGAAAGTGTTCTCTATGTAGGAAGATATTTTAAATCCTCTGTACCCTCTACACATCTGGATTTTGTCCAGGGAAGTTAGAACATTTGCAGACAGTATACTGCTCTCGACTGACATTCTGAAGCCCTATTCCAAGACTAATGATCAGGAGGAGCAGACTTACTGTTTTCATTCTTCAATACAAAATTACTTTTGCTTACGTTGTAGGTATTGTGGAACTAATTTTGAAGTGTGACTCTACAACTGACAGTAGATGTATAGATCCCTTCTCCCTCCTAACACACGTATCAGGTTTAAATGCCCACTTATGAAACCCCCCAAGCAGTCACATATTCCATGGCAAAACCACAGAACCCTGAGACATTCCCGGGTTGGAAATTCTGTGACATCTTCAACTAGATTAACAAATTAAGATTTTACTGAATATCAAATTGAATAATACAATCAGAATATACCCTCAGAATATACCCTCAGTTGAATTCCGTATTGGACAGGCTAGTTCATAATTGTCACTGTGGGACAACATGCACCTTTCTCAGTGGCCAGTACCATATCCTTGTGGCTGAGGATGGGTGCGGGACTTGGACGGAGTACTGGTGTGATTGATATGGCACCAGTAAGTTAGAGAGGCAAACTGCTGGATTTGTCAGAGACTTTACTGATAGCCTAGAAAATTTCCCAAGTCTCCCCGTGCGTGCACTGTACACACGATGTGCGATTAAAAGGAGTATTATCAAGCAGGTCCGAAGGTCGGGTAATAAAGGTGTATGTTGAAGCAAACGTAGATGCAAAATCAAGAGGGGTGTAGAGAAGGGAGGGAAAGTTCAGAAAGAGTCTATGCAGCATCTTGAAGGCTGCAAAGGAGCACTTTGTACTGGACTCCGCAGTGTGCAAGAAATGCATGGAGATTTAAGGGTGGGCATGAGGCGCGCACTCCCATCGGTGGCTGTCGGAAGCTCTGCAATTCCTTGTGAACCTGTGCTTCCCATGTTTGCAGTCCTTTGTATTTAGCCTGTCTTTAGTGTTGGCGTTGCCCATTGATGACCTTAATTGAAGTGGCCTGACGGACCTGTTAGCCCCGAGCCTGCCTCCATTTGGCTGGTGATTTCAGTTTCTAATGCGGGATGTTCTAAATGGAAGTCTACTTCATTACGAGGCCGTTTCAAGAGCTCTTTGGTAGGAAACCCTCCACGTTTCCTGTAGTTGCTGTTTGCTGATCAGACTGATCAACAGCAATCAGCTAATGTTAAAATTGCTGTCGTGTCAGGAATTCTCTTGTCAGGAAGGGGCGGGGGCGGGGAGGAAGAAATGTCAGCTTTCTATGTAACATCTTGTCTCATTTGTAGTGGGTAGGCCATTAAAAGCCGCTGTCACCTGTGCCCGTAGATGTGAATATTCCACAAATCCATCACTACAGTGACATTGCAATTCCCCTGTGGCACCTCTGCTTACCTTTTTGATTCATTTGACTTCAGTCCCTGCATGTGAAATGAACCGATGAACAAGCCATCTGCTACCAAAGATTACAGCCCAGATATCTTTCACTTCTGGTGCTGCTTGTTCTCACGTCACTTACCTTCTGCTCCTAGGGACAGTGATTCTTCTGTGTGTTCATAATATTTCCCCTGGCCATTTCCCCCTTCTTGTGAATACTGTTTGCTGTTTTGCTTTGGTGCCCATCCTGGCCCCTGATACTTCTGTCATGTGCTCTACTGTGGGAATACATTTTAGATGCACATCAGCTAGGAATTGGGTCTATTTAAATTGTTTAAATCTTTCCTCCAACAGGCGAGATGTCCCAGTTATTTAGGAAGGGCTTGAACTGGAAATTTGATGACGGCTTATAGCATTTTAAAAAAAGCAACTGAGCATCACAGCCCTTTGTAAGCCAAAGGGGCTGCTGGGGACAGCATGATTGAATGGCTAAGGCAATGGAACGAAGGTCAATTTTGTTCTGTTTCCAGCTCTTAGACCACGGGCAAGGCGCTTGCCCACTGTTTCCATTTCTCCTTCTGTAAAAGGGGGTGTGTGATCATGTGTATTGTTGTAGCACCTCGGAGGCCCAAGCCAATGAAAAATGTTTTTATCAATGGAAGAAAAGCACTGAGGGTCTGTCTACACAGCAACTAGACACCTGCAGATGGCCCGTGCCAGCCGACTGGGACTGTGCGGAACCCTGCGGGATGGGAGGGTCCCTGAGCCTGGAATCTACACAGCAATGAAACCGCCCTGCAGCCCGAGCCCTGAGTTGGCTGGCACGGGCCAGCCCTTTGCT
>NC_088803.1:7672591-7738881 GCF_011386835.1 Chrysemys picta bellii | reverse complement strand
TAAGCAGTTAAGTCATTCTTGGCAGCTATAAGCCTAGCTTGTTAGTAACTTCTTTAAACTGTTATCTTGTCCTTTTTCCCTTCAGCCAGAAACATGCAGGACTCATTATTACCGCTTGAGCAGGGGGTTGCACACAGATAACTGGTTGCTTACATATTCCAATTGCACCTGGCGTTTGAGGTTGATTAGAGTTTAAACATGGAAGGATAGAGTTTGGTTCACTTAGGCCTAGTGCAGGAAGGCTTCATTGATACTTAGTGGCCTTCCACCCTCCCGAGTTACCTAGGGTGAGGTTTAATGAGGTCAACACCCCCATTGCAACCCCCCGTGGCATGACTCCCCCTCGCTCCTCTGCAACCCACCTGCATCCCATTGCACCCCCCGGCCCCATTGCATGACTCTCCCTTCCCCCATTGCTACCCCCCGCCCCATTGCACGACTCTCCCTTCCCTCATTGCAACCCCCCGACCCATGGCATGACTCCCCCTCGCTCCTCTGCAAGCCACCTGTTTCCCATTGCAGCCCCCGGCCCCATTGCATGACTCCCCCTTCCCCCATTGCAACCCCCCGACCCATGGCATGACTCCCCTTGACCCTATTGCAACCCCCCGCCCCATGGCATTACTCCCCCTTCCCCACCACCGGCTCCATGGCATGACTCCCCCTCGCTCCTCTGCAACCCCCGCTGCTTCCCACTGCATGACTCCTCCTCCCCCCACTGCAACCCCTGGTCACCACTGCAACCCCCCGGCCCCATGGCATGACTCCCCCTCGCCCCATTGAAACCCCCCGCCCCATGGCATGACTCCCCCTCGCCCCATTGCAACCCCCCGCCCCATGGCATGACTCCCCTTCCCTGCATTGCAACCCCCCCGCCCCATGGCATGACTCCCCCTCTCCCCCTTGCAACCCCCCGCCACATGGCATGACTCCCCTTGACCCTATTGCAACCCCCCGCCCCATGGCATTACTCCCCCTTCCCCACCACCGGCTCCATGGCATGACTCCCCCTCGCTCCTCTGCAACCCCCCCTGCTTCCCACTGCATGACTCCTCCCCCGCGCACTGCAACCCCTGGTAACCACTGCAACCCCCCGGCCCCATGGCATGACTCCCCCTCGCCCCATTGCAACCCCCCACCCCATGGCATGACTCCCCCTCGCCCCATTGCAACCCCCCGCCCCATGGCATAACTCCCCCTGCCCCCATTGCAACCCCCCGCCCCATGGCATGACTCCCGCACCCCCATTGCAACCCCCGCCCCATGGCATGACTCCCCCTCGCTCCTCTGCAACCCATCTGCTTCCCATTGTTAGGCCCAAAAACCGAAAAACATGTTTATCTCGGCTTCTGCTTGTTATCCCAGTAAACATGCTTATCTCAGTTCTCACTGTCGTTTCCCATGCATGAAGCTGCACGTATACAGGATGTATAGAAGATATATGGAAAAGGGGAGGGGGTTGGACGGACCCTGGGAAAGGAATGTGAAGGACGGGAAGCTAAACAAATGTATCCTGATTACTACTAGAACTGAATTTAAACAATGCATAGGTTAGCAGAATTTAGACACGCTAAGTTGTTTGTCTCTCTGTATAAAAGAAGCCCAGTTGTGCTTGTAAGGTGTGTTCCTCCCTCTGGCATGAGTCGAGGGGGACACCCGCTCAGCTGACTGATCAATAAAGAACTTGAAGCCGTCTTCTAGACTCCCGTGCCTCCTTGGGGTAATTGGGCAGCTCCAGGGGGGAAACGAGCCCATTTGGCTAACAAATGGCGACCACGAAGGGACTTCTCTCCCTGTAGAGGGCACTGACCGACGGCCGAGGGCGATTCCGAGGAGTGGCCACCTCGAGCTGTTGCTTTGCTCGGGCCTCGGATAGTCACAATCGGCCGGGGCGGCTGCGTCCTCTCTGAAGAGAACTCTGAAGGACACGGAAGCAAGACGGCTTCAGAAGGAGGGGAAGTCTGACTGCCGGACGCGGCCACTTCGGGCGGTAAGTGCGTTTACCTCCTGGGTTTGAGGAATAACGCCCCCGAGGTGTGGGTTGGACAGTGGAAATCCCCTAGGCAGCCTGTATACGGGAAGGTATGTTAACATTATTGTAGCTTTGTAAATGTCTTGTTGTTGTGTTTTTGGTTAAAGGGTAAGCAAATAACGGCCAATGAGTAACGTAACTAACTCCACAAGTCCATGAGCCGTTTTTAACAATTATTGGGACTTGGAGCAACCTCAGGGATTACTCTTGTTTCTGGGAGGGGTAATCTTGTTTCTCCTCTTAATGGTGTGTTGGAAACCGAGATTGTAACTGATTAAAGGATCTGTGTGAAAGATGAATGAGTGCTGCTGACAGGTCTGAGGCATAAGCTGACTTCAGCCGCCCCAAGACTCCTGCAAGGGGAAACCCGGTGACCAGGATATCTTGATTGCAAGGGGGGTCAGCCGAACCTCGTGACTCAGCGAATATCTGAGTTAGAACTAGATCTATACCTCTTCCCCCTCTTGATACCTCTGTCTCAGAAAACTCTGGGTAAAGCATAATGGGGTCCGGACAAAGCACCTTCTCCTGGACACCCCTGGGATGTATGCTGGATAACTGGAAGGCGTTTAGACGCCAGGCTAATTATGGAATTGTATTATGTAAAGACAAGCTTGTAAAATTCTGTACTCTTGAATGGATGACATTCGGGGTGGAATGGCCCGAGGGAGGGACGCTCAAACCAGGGGTTGTACAAGCAGTACATAGCATTGTGACCTGGGATGGGCATTGGGACCAATATCCCTATATAGATATTTGGCAGGACCTTGTGGCCAATCATCCCCCATGGTTGCAAAAATGTAGATCACAAACTATTAAAACCTTAATGGCCCGTGCCCCTGTTAGGAAACCCTGTTTCCCTGTTAAGAAATTTTGTCTGCGGGCTGTGATTCCCTCTGCCCTTGAGGGTAATCTCACTATGGTATATGTTCCCTTTACCACTAGTGATCTATATAATTGGAAGTAACAGAATCCCCCATTCTCGGAAGAAAGGGGCCCACGTTTTAGCCATGGCCCAAAGGAAAGGATATGAAGAAAGGGGGGACAAAGTTAAGGGACGGCCAGGGCCACCGGGGAAGGGGCGGGGCCCCTGCCTGGGTCGAAATCAGTGCGCTATCTGTAGGAAAGAGGGGCACTGGAAGAATGAATGCCCCCGGTGACAGGCCATGGGAAAGGAACGTAAAGATAAAACCCCGTCCCTTCCTATCCTCTACAACAGTACAGGACGTTCAGGGGAGGAGTCTTCCCCATAGGGGGGTCGGGGAACCCAGCGGCCCCTCCTGACAGCACAAGCTGCCAGCCTGGATCCCACAGTAAAAATTAAAGTGGAGGGCCGCCCAATTGAAGCCCTTATTGATACTGGGGCCACTCTTAGTTTGCTCCCCCTTAATAAGGCTCCCCGAGATAGAGCTCGGGGACGTGCCATAGTCCAGGGGATAGAGGGACAAACTACAGCTTTGGAAAAAACTTTGCCTCTCCTAGTAAAAATAGGGGACCGTCAAATTTCCCATCAGTTTGTTTGCAGTCCCTCCTGCCCCATAGCGCTGCTCGGACGAGATATCCTCACTAAATTACAGGTGGAGATCTCATTCGATAACGGGACAATGGAAGTCAGAATCCCTAAGCAACAAGCCTCTAATTACCAGATGGCTCTCATAAATGCTAGAGATCACTCCCTGGAATGTAAGGGAAGTGATGGAAGCCAGCTGGGGTGTGTGTGTGTGTGTGTGTGTGTGTGTAAATCCCAAGGTCTGGGCAAAGGAAGGAGGCGTGGCCCGAGCCAGGAATGCTACACCAGTGCATATTTCCCTTAAGGAGGGAAGCAGCCCAGTCCGAATTCGACAATACCCCCTTAAGCTAACCACTCGGATCGGGTTAAAACCCCTGATTCAAAAGTTTTTGCAGTGCGGGTGGTTAAAGGAAGACACGTCCCCATACAATACTCCAATAATGGGGGTGCCTAAGCCTAATGGGCAGTATCGGTTGGTCCAGGACCTAAGACAAATTAACAAGTTAATAGCAGAGACTGTTTGCCTTTGAGTGGGAGGACCCAGATACCCACTACAAAGCTCAATAACTTTGGACCGTTGTCCCACAAGGACTTACCTGTGCACCCGAGATTTTTGGCAGCCAGTTAAAAAGGGACCTCACCCCATTCCTGGCTAAACACCCTTCATGTAACATAGTTCAGTGCTGCGATGATCTGCTCTTGAGTACTGAAACAGAGACAGTCTGCAAGGAGCAAACTGTAGAGCTCCTCAATCACCTTGGGGTACAGGGATATAAAGTATCAAAGGAAAAAGCTCAGTTGGTTAAGCAGCAGGTCACCTTCCTTGGATACCACCTCTGCCAAGGGAGTCGCAGTTTGGGTAAAAAAAAAAAAAAAAAAAAAAAGAATCCAGGTTATACTTAACAGCCCTTAACCCCGGCACCCCCGAGAATTAAGGGCTTTTCTGGGATTGACTGGCTTCTGTCGACTCTGGATCCCTGACTATGGGGAAAAGCCAGACCACTATATGAGTCTTTGACTAAAGAAGGTCTACTCCACTAGAAATGGACCAGGGAAATGGAAAAAGCATTTCGAGAGCTTAAAGAAGGCTTGGTTCAGCCTCCCGCTTTAGCCCTCACAGACTCCCGGAAACCATTCACCCTATACGTTCCTGAAAGAGGAGGGGTGGCAGCTGGAGTCCTGTGCCAAAGGTCAGGGCCAACCTGGCGACCCATTGGATACTATTCGAAGGTCTTGGACCCTGTCGCCAAGGGGTGGCCTGCCTGTTTATGGGCCGTTGCAGCAACCGCTCTCCTTGTACAGGAGGCTGAAAAGTTTACCCTGGGGGGGGGGGGGGACACTGAGGTTGTGGTTCCCCACGGGATGCCTCAAATACTGGGGACAGGCGCTGGGGAAAAGCATCTAAATCCCAGTCGACATACCAGATATGAGGTAGGGCCCTTGCTAGCCCCTAACTTAACCTTTAGAACAGTTAGTTCCCTCAACCTAGCTACCCTATTGCCTGACCCTTGGGTTTCCTATGAGACCAGCCCCACTCATGACTGTATTGAAGTCTTGCAACAGGTATCCCAGGCACTCGGTATACAATGGAAGTTGCATACACCCTGGAGGCCGCAAAGCACGGGACAGGTGGAAAGAATGAATAGAACTCTCAAGGATACCCTCACTAAACTATGCACAGAGTCTAGTTTAAAGTGGCTTGATGCGTTACCACTCGCCCTTACCCGCATTCGAAGGGCCCCACGTAAGGGTCTTAAGCTTTCACCATTATCCTGGGGTTCCGGGAGGATGTAAACTGGGAAATGGGGAAGGACTCCTTATGGAAACAGGTCTCTGGGTTGCAGTCTGTTTTGTTACAGCTGCATCGACGCGGTGCCCTTTCAGGCCCTTTCCTTGGACCAGCCCGTGTACCCGTTCCAGATCGGTGATCAGGTCCTCGTCAAGAAGTGGAAGCGTGACCCCCTTACACCACGGTGGGACGGCCCGCACACTGTCTCGCTCATCAGCCAAGCTGCAGTCAAAGTTCTTGGGAGTGACAAATGGACACACTATACGCGGGTAAGGCGGTTTCTGAACCCTAACCTGGAGACTGAACTAGCGGAAGAGGACACCAGCCCTCTGCCCGCCCCGGCTCCGGACGCCCGGGGTGGCACAGGTGAAGACTCCACCTGGGAGTATCAGTACTTGGACGGACTAAAGGGACTGTTTAGAAAAAGATAATGAAATTATTGTTAATATCTTTGTTTATGTGCTTCCACCACTATTATGGTTGGGAAAATAGGTTTTTACAGCTGGGGGAGACAATAGCAAAATCCACTAACCTCAGTAACTGTTGGGTGTGCGGAGGCCCAGGGGAGTTAAATGAATGGCCTTGGGTAGCCCAGCCGGTACAGCCCAAATGGTGGCTCAGCAATTTGAGTATAATCCACGATGGAACGGGGGTTTGGACTGAGGATAGTAGCCCCTGGCGACTGTATTCTTCTGGAATGGGTATTCTCTGCCTTAATCGGACAAGGCGGGGAGTGTACTTGGGAGAAAGCAAGTGTGATTGGACTCTATCCCCAGGGTTTGATTGCTGGGACCCTTATTGTCATCTGTATGACTGCTCTAAATATCAGGGGCAATGGAACCAGACCCATGTGAGGCTCACCAATAATAGTTGGGTAAAATGCTCCAAACAATACTACCCTACGGCCGAAGGTTGCAGGGCGGTAGGACAGGATGGGTTCTTTGACGCCCTATTCACAAGTTGCCAGGTAGACAATACCACTAGCAAGGACCACATGGTACAGTGGTTTCAAATGGGCATGGCAGAATAAGAATGGAACTCGAGTATGGGGTTTTAAACAATTCTGGTCTAGCACCAATCAGCCAAAATGAGGCTGCGATTGTGTCTGGAAAGCAGGAGCTGGGGCGTGGAGATGTGATTATTGCAGTTCAGCTAATGGAATGGTAGGGGGACCTTTAGGGCCAGGTAATCCTTTATATTTTGACCATCTAAAGGACGATGAGAATGAGGAAACCTGGAATGGCCCCTTTGCTAATGGAACCTGGGCTCTAAAGGGCCATTATTGGATCTGCGGGTCCTATGCCTACTGAAGATTGCCTCCAAATTGGTCTGGGATATGTTATGTTGGATATATAAGACCCTTGTTCTTTTTATTACCCCAGATGCAGGGAAATAAATTGGGAATTAAGGTGTATGATGATTTAATTAAAAAAAGGTGGTTCATGGATTCCACCCTGAACGCTGGAAGCTCCCAAACATGGGGGGCTCAGGAGTGGCCCCCTGAGAGAATTATAAAACATTATGGTCCAGCTACATGGTATCCTAATGAGTGGATCTCAGGGGCAAGGGAGCCCATTTACAACTTGAATCGGATAATTAGGCTGCAAGCCATTTTAGAAATAATAACTAATCAGACGGCTGCAGCTCTTGATCTTTTGGCCGATCAGTCCACTCAGATGAGGAATGTGCTCTACCAGCACCATCTAGTTCTTGATTATTTGCTGGCAGAAGAAGGGGGAATCTGTGCAAAATTAAACTAATCTAATTGCTGTTTACAAATAGATGATAATGGAAAGGTGGTAAAACAGCTAACAAAAGAAATGAGGAAGCTAGCCCATGTCCCGGTCCAAACATGGGGTGGGTGGAATATGGACTGGTTCACGTCCTGGTTACCGCAACTGGGATGGCTCCAAGAAGGCCTTCTTCTCTTTGTACTTTTTATTACAACCCTATTAACCCTAGCTTGCTTTGCTCCCTGTGTAGTTGCATTAGTCCGACGAATGGCTAATCAAATTATACACCAACAAATGATGGCCCTATACCAGCCGGTGAAGGCTGAGGATTGGGGGCCATAAGGCTCTCAAAATGCTTTTTAGGGGGGAATCTTGTTAGGCCCAAAAACCGAAAAACATGTTTATCTCGGCTTCTGCTTGTTATCCCAGTAAACATGCTTATCTCAGTTCTCACTGTCGTTTCCCATGCATGAAGCTGCACGTATACAGGATGTATAGAAGATATATGGAAAAGGGGAGGGGGTTGGACGGACCCTGGGAAAGGAATGTGAAGGACGGGAAGCTAAACAAATGTATCCTGATTACTACTAGAACTGAATTTAAACAATGCATAGGTTAGCAGAATTTAGACACGCTAAGTTGTTTGTCTCTCTGTATAAAAGAAGCCCAGTTGTGCTTGTAAGGTGTGTTCCTCCCTCTGGCATGAGTCGAGGGGGACACCCGCTCAGCTGACTGATCAATAAAGAACTTGAAGCCGTCTTCTAGACTCCCGTGCCTCCTTGGGGTAATTGGGCAGCTCCAGGGGGGAAACGAGCCCATTTGGCTAACACCATTGCAACCCCCCACCCCATGGCATGACTCCCCTTGACCCTATTGCAACCCCCCGCCCCATGGCATTACTCCCCCTTCCCCACCACCGGCTCCAGGCATGACTCCCCCTCGCTCCTCTGCAACCCCCCCTGCTTTCCACTGCATGACTCCCCCTTGCCCCATTGCAACCCCCCACCCCGTGGCCTGACTCCTCCTCGCCCCATTGCAACCTCCCGCCCCATGGCATGACTCCCCCTCCCCCCATTGAAACCTCCCATCCCATGGCATGACTCCCCCTGCCCCCATTCCAACCCCCTCCCCCATGGCATGAGTCCTCTTCCCCCTATTGCAACCTCCTGCCCATGGGGATGACTCCCCCTCACCCCATTGTAAACCCTCCCCATGGCATGACTCCCCCCTGCCCCATTGCAAGCCCCCACCCCATTGCAAGCCCCAGCCCCATGGCATGACTCCCCTCCCCCCACTGCAGCCCCCGCCCCATGGCATGACTCCCCTTCCCCCACTGCAGCCCCCGGCCCCATGGCATGACTTCCACTCTTGCCCCACTGCAAGCCCAGCTCCTTCTGCAATCCCCGGCCCCATTGCATGACTCCCCCTCGCCCCACTGCAAAACCTGGCCCCAGTGCATGATTCCCCTTTGCCCACTGGAACCCCTGCTCCCCACTGCAACAGCCCGGCCCCATTGCATGACCCGTGCTTCCTATTGCAGCCCCAGCCCCATTGCATGAACCTCCCCTGCTCCCTACTTCAACACCCCTGTGCTATAGCCCCCTTTCCTCAGTCTCCCTGTGCAGTGACATCCGTGCTCCTGCCCTCCCTGCGCACTAGTCCCCCAACTGCCCCAGCCCCCCATGCAATAGCTCCGCTGCCCCAATCCCATGCGCTGTGTTCCACCCTGCTGCCCCCTGTGCTGTGCCCACACCACTATGCCATGCTGCAGCCCTGTGCCCCTATCCCAAGGGGCATACCCCAGCCTCCTAGGCCCTATGTGCTTTCCCACTCCATGGGAGAGCCCTGTGGTTGTGCACTCTCTGCTTAGTCCTTTCCTGCTGCCTCAGCCCTGCTGATGACCTGGCATCTCTGTTTCCAGCCTGTCCCCTTTGTGCTCTGTGTTGCCAACTCCCCCAGTTTGTTTGGTAGATCCAGAGAGACCCTGAGATCATCTGGTCTGACCTGGAGAGCACAGGCCGGTCAGTTTCACCCAGTTACCTCTGCGTTGAGCGGGATCAGGCAGAGAACAGGCAAAACTGAGGGGGCCCCAATGCCTGAGGCCCTCGCAGTGCCAGGGAACGGATTAGCTGAGATGTGCCCAGGTGATCCACGCTGCAGAGGGAGGTGAAGTCTGCCCCAGGGTCCCTGCCAGTCTGAGCTGGGGGAATTCCTCTTCCCAAATCTGGCGACCCTCAGTGAGCCGGACCCACTAGCCAAGTGGCTACAACGTGGTTTCGCAGGAGCTCAGAGCCCTTGCTCAGCTCTCAGAGACAAGGTTTGTCATCTTGGCCCTGGTTTGTACAGCGCCTGGCGCTGTGGGCTGTTGATCCTTCTTTAGTGCTTCTAGGAGCAACTGTACAGATACTGAGACTGGGGAGTTTTTAAAAAATATAGAGAAAATGCTTATAAAATGGCAAACATTTGGCAAAGGAAGGGGGGGGCACTTACAACTACTTTTCAGTTGGAGGACAGCGGAGCACTTGAAATTACTTTCCATTTCATTTGGAGGCCCTTGAAACGTCTTTTTAAAATGTTTTTGAAGGGTCTGGAGTGAATTGCTGTCCTTTTTAGTAGAGGGGGAAATGTTCCGAGGGGCGGAGGGAAAGAACCAGGGTTAAGTTTACTCAGTCTTCTGCAAACAGCCAGATCGAACGCAGGGATGGGGCAGAGGTGACGGACGCTTTATCACTGGCAGAGAGAGGTGGAAGGGGAATGACCCTGCCCTGTCAACAGAACCAGTGGGGACTGGGCCATGTAGTGAGGCAGTGGATTGGGACCCAGGAGATCTTGGTTTTGTTCCCAGCTCCGCCTCAGATGCTGCATCTGGGCCTCAGTTTCCCCATCTATAAAATGGGGAGAACTATCCTTTGTCTGTTTAGACTGTCAGCTCTGCGGGGCAGGGACTGTTTCTCACTGTGTGTCAGCCCAGCATCTGGAACAATGGTAGGCCCTAATCTTGGTCCCGGAGCTGGGGTCTGTGCAGCACCTGGAGCAGTGGGAGATCTGGTTTTGGCTGGGGGGGTCCATGCAGTGTCTGGCATGACGGGGGTCCCAGTCTCAGTCAGGGAAGGGCAAGTCGGGTCCATGCAGTACCGGGCACGTGGGGGGCACTGATTTCACTTGAGGAAGGTGGGGGAGGTTTGCCCAGCATGACCGGGGCCCTTATCTCGGTGAAAAACACACATGCGGGAATCTGGGGCGCAGGTGAAACACCAGTTCTGATACCGTCAGGACTCGTGTTTGGTTGTGTACGGACACGATTGCGTGCACCTCAGACGCACACACGTTCCTTCTGCCTGTGCTCCCCCCTCCCCTCGCAATGGAAAACACCCTGAAACATCTGGCAGCAGGATAAACAGCTGGCTTCCCTCCTGTGAGGGGGGGTGGGGAAGAGGGGAGCTTTTTTCAATCAAAGCGTTTCCTAGGCTACCAGTCCCGCCTGCCACGCTGTGATGGGCGGGGGCCGTTGTCCGTCATTGCCAGGGTGTTCTATTTCTGCCACTGTTGTAGGGGCTCCGTAGCGGCTGGCAATTGGTGGGCTCCCGAGAGCTGCAGTGTAACCCGGTTCTGGTCCCTATTAGGGCCCCAGGGGCTGTTCCACTCAGCTGAGCCAGCCCACCCCTGCGGCCCCCCAGCCTCAGCTCAGTGGGGTCCTTCAGTGCCAGGGGGTGTGAATTGAGCTATCAGAATTTATAGCCCCCCCTCCCTCCCCAGCTGGAGCAGGAGTTAGGGGCTTAGGAGTCAGGACTCCTGGGTTCTATCCCCGGCCTTGGGAGGGGAGTGGTAGTTAGAGCAGGGGGGCCTGGGAGTCAGGACTCCTGGGTTCTATCCCCGGCCTTGGGAGGGCAGTGGGGTCTAGTTCTTAGAGCGGGAGGGGCTGGGACTGAGAGCCCAGACTCCTGGGTTCTATCCCCAGCCTTGGGAGGGGAGTGGGGTCTAGTGGTTAGAGCAGAGTCCACATTGTGGAAGACAAGAGCCGCTGTCTGTACGCAGAAGCCAATTCTAGTTCTCATCTATATCTTTTTCTCTGTATGAATAAACCTTTAGATTTTAGCGTGGGGCAGGAGCGGTGACTGCGGGCGGGTGGTGGGGGGGAAGGGCTGTGCTGGTGGAGGGTCCTGCCGAAAAAGGGAAGGGTCTGAGGGGGAAGGGCAGGCTCAGGCTTAGGGAGAAAGGGGCCACTAGGACAGTGAGGCGGCAGTTGATCCAGGTAGGCAGCATGGATCTGCACAGGAGAAGCAGGGACGCTCTGCTCCATGACCCCAGGGAGGTGCATGGGGGCAGCAAGGGGAAGGCGCGTGGGGGCGGCAGGTGAGGCTGGGGGCGGTGACCCGGCCCAAATATTGGTGGAGCCGGGCCCCTGGGCTCCACCAGGGAATATAACTCGCCATCCCGCTCTCCTCATCAGTCGTTACCACTCGGCAGTATTTTGTCACCCGCCAATCTTAGCAGCAGTGATTCTACATTATCTCCCAATTCACTGATCAAAAATATGTTTAAAAATGAGTCCTTGAGAGCGTCTTCAGACGCTTAGTCCCCAGGACCTGCTCCCCACAGCACAGGGAGAAAAGGCCGTCCAGCCCTGCTGGGACCCGGGAGAGAAGCACTGAAGGAAGCAGGATCTCTCCCTCAGCAACTGCCTGAAGGTCCCTCGCCCCGAGGGAAGGGAGGACCTGCTCCTGTTGCACCAGGGTGTGGTGTCTGTCCCAGCTAGTGGCGCTGAGACCACCTAGAGAGAGAATTAAAGGAGTCAGCTCCATAGCCTTAGCTACTAGCCCGTTGGCTTTTAGCTCCTGCTGGAGAGGCTCATGCACGAAGCCCCCAGGTTGGATCCTGCCCGCTGATGACCGGGGTCTCTCGGTGTTCTAAGTGGGGGGTTGTGACATGAACTGTGACCGTATCGATCCTTGCTGCAACCAAGGCCCTAGAGTTGCACCAAATCTTGTACGCAGGAGGTCATGTGAGGTGTCTATGGAAAGGTTGTAATTTGCTGGGTATGATGATGCTGTCTGTACGTGTGTATCACTTTTGTATTTGAAGGTATGAGTATTGGCTATGCACTTGTATCGCAATGTGTTTGGTTCTAAGTAGCATTCGTGAAGCATTTGGTCAGTTTCTTGAGAAAGGAATTTTCGGATTAAGTGCCCAATCAAGAATCCCTTAACTCACAGTGGAGCTTGGGAGACTTCAATCCACGTAGGAGATGCCTTCCTGGGAACGTTCAAGGTAGCAAGTGAGCAATGGCTGCTCTACCTGTAAAGAAGGGACTCACGCATGGACATGTGACTTGCCCATGTGACTCCAAACTCCACCTTGCTGCTGTGCTTTTCCACAGTAAGAACAAAGGGGTCCTTCCACACCGCAGAGGATAGAAAAGGCCCTGGAAACCCCTCCCTTCGGGAGGAACTTTGCTACCAACTGAACTCTGACAATGGCCTGAATGACCCATCCCAGCTGAGGATGTACTCCAGAGACTTGATTTGTGCCTGCAGTTTATTCCATCACTGCTACAAGCCGGAAGCAAGAACTTTGCCATTTCTGTATGTCATTGATTCCTTTAACAATTTTAACTCTCCTCTTTCTTTCTTTCTTTTTATGAATAAACCTTTAGATTTTAGATGCTAAAGGATTGGCAACAGTGTGATTTGTGTGTAAGATCTGACTTGTCTATTGACCTGGATGTGGGGCTTGGTCCTTTGAGAGAACCTTTTTTCTTTTCCTGGGGTATTGGTTTTCATAACCGTTCATCCCCATACGGAGCGGTGCTGGTGGTGATCCAAGGGAACTGGAATTTCTGAAGAAATTGCTTGTATGGCGTCCGATTAGCCAGTGGGGTCAAACCAAAGTCCTCTCTGCATGGCTGGTGTGGCTTTAATAGTAAAGGACCCCCAGCCTTGGGCTGTGACTGCCCTGCTCCAAGCAATTTGTCCGGAATTGATACTCTCGGTAGGGTCCCGCCAGAGGCCGCATCGTTACAGGGGTCATCCGTGATTACAACTGGGAACTCAGGACGCGCTTCCTCAGCTAGGGGAAGTATGTAACCACACAGCTTGTGGGTGTGGTGGTGTGTCCCAGCTAGTGGCACCAAGACCACTTAGAGGGAGAGATAAAACCAGTCTTCTCCACAGCCATAGCTAACAGCCAGCTGGCTTTTAGCTTATGCTGTAGAGGCCCATGCACTAAGCTCCAGAGGTCTCCGGTTCGATCCCGGCCACCGACGAGTCGCCGACCGAGATCTGTCAGCGTTACAGAGGCAGCTGCCACCCCAAGAAGGAGAGAGCTACCATGCCACGCCCGGCCGCGAAGAGGTGCCAAGCACCCTTCAGAGCTTCCTGTGATAAACTGCGAACTTTGGACAATAGCCCCGGGCTCCCCCACCATCTGCTGCGCCCTTCCCCTCCAAAGGGCCGAAACCCTGACCACTAGGCAACATCCCCATGAGCGAAGGCCATCACGCGGCATCCATCTTCGAAAGTTTGCAGAGGATGCAGGAGCAGAAAGGGGAGAGAGGTTGAGGGTGGCTCTTGGGAAGAGGGAGGGAGGGAGCCTTCTGTGTTACCAGATTTGCCCATTACTTTGGGGTATGCTCATTTATTCGGGTTACCCCTCTGGGGAAGGGGGTTCTGTAATCCTGTCAATGTACTGCTTGTATCACTTGTGTACGGGACCTGTGAGGGGGCAGAGAAGGGAGAAAAACTTCCCACACTCCCCCCGTATATACTGGGAGAGACGGGGACCAATATTACAGGGTGAACATGAAGCAGTGACCTACGTAAGGGTGGCCAGAATAAGTTAAGGATTTTTCTGGCCTTTTCCTGTCTCAACATCGGGGTAGGCACTGACCAGCCCACTCGATGCGTATTTTCCAACGGCTCAAATCTTGATGGCCAAGAAGGGTGGCCAACAGAATGGAGAAGACAGTCTTGAGGGTCAGGTGGTTTATCCTTCCATTTTTTGAGCTGTGAAGAATGAAAACATTTCCGCCAGGGTTTTCCATTTTTCCCATTCAGGATTTCTACCTGACACACACTGGGGCTGGCCCGATTCACAATAGAGCAGCGGCCATCCCAGGTGTGTGTAAAGAGCTGTTTAGCAGTGACAGAGGCAGTGTTGGTTTTAGTAGGGATGGCTTCCACCCTGGATTTTTCTAAAACAAAGTCAGTGGATTCATACAAAGTTGAGAAACTTTGGCAGCTAGAAACTGAACCAAATTCCTCAGCACCTACACTGTTGCTTGCTACAGGCAAGGATTCATTCTGAGCTAACTCGATCAACTCACTTCCACACCCTTCAGTTGCAGCAAACTGCTTGCAAAGCTAGCATGAGGTTTTACTCCTTCAGGAGCACTTTTAGGCAATAATTCATTTTCCCCAGAAATGTTTCCTTTCCCTTTTCAGCTAGGGGTTACTCTACAGCAACATCTTCCTGAGCATCTTTCTGGGTTTCAGTTGAGTCTACAACGACTTCTGAGACAACTGACAAATCCTCAGTCAGCATAAGCTGAGAGACACATTCTGTCTGCTCCTCAGAGAGAAGATTGGAGACAAACTCTTCCCCAGCAGATAAACTGCCATTCTTAACAATCACCAGGTTTGGAATTTCTTCCCCTTTGTTTCCAGACCAACTTTTGGAGATTGGGATATCTCCTTCCATGGGCAAGTCATTACCCCCAACAGACACAGTCCCAGGAACACTTCCTTCCTGGGTTTTAGTTGAGTCCAGAATCACATCTGGCACAACTGACAAATCCTCAGTCAGCATAAACGGAGAGGTCCTTTCTGCCTGTTCCACAGACAGAACACTGGAGACAGTTTCTCCCCCGGCAGTTAAACTGCTTTTCTGTCTAGACAGTTTGAACTTCCCTCCCCGTCGTCACAGACCACCTGGCTTTTCACAGACAAACACTGGGAGATTGGGATGGCTTTCTTAACAGGCAAATCGCCACTCCCAAGAGACAAACCACGGGAGACAGTTTCTCCCTCATACCCGTTGAGCTGAACCTGTTCAGTGGTGGGTCTCCCTTCTGAGATCCTGTCCGCTGGCAATTGGGCTAACATCCCTGGGTTCCCCACTGTAGCCCTCACAGTGGGTCTCCTCCATACATCGCACTGACATCTTGCGATCAGCTGGGGAGGCCCGTGGGGAACCGGGCACCCCTACTGATCGTCAGACTCCCAGAGCCTCCACTCAGAAGAGGGGGCAGGGATCTGACAGGGAGTGGACGTGGGGGATGGACTCTGTACCGGGGCAGTGGGTTGTGGGGGAGATCTCTGCATTAACTCCATTTTCCGCATGACCTGAGACAAAGCATTAAGCAGGATGCCGAGGGGCTGGCAATCATATTTTCCCATATCCTCCCCTAAATTCACCAGCTCTTTCCAAATCATGTTCCTAAGGGTCTCCTTGGGTCGACGCTGCCCAGGGTCGTGGGAGGTAGGGGAATTAAGATTGGGAGGGTGCCTGGCAGAGTGAGGACCATTATTTGTAAATGTGATAGCCTGCACAGGCTCTGAGGTAGTCTTTTTGCTGACTTGTCTTTTTAAGACACCAGTTTCTCGCAGCAAATCTCCTGCTTGTTTGATTTTTGCCACTAGTTTACTCCAGGTGAGGTGTTCTAAATCCACAGTCCCCATGGTCAATTTCGTCTGAGAATTTAGTCCTGCATAAGTGCCCTGTACTAATTCATGTCCCTGATACTGGAAAGTGATAATCCCATTCTCTTCCGTCTGGGGTCATGAATCAGAGACAGCTGCCAGCATTTTCTTTCCAATTAGGGAAGCTTCTGGGGCCTCTCCTGGTTTCTGCTCTTCCATTATATACAGTTTCTTCAGGGAAGATGCAGGCAGTAATATTTTAAGAGCACTTATCATCCATTCCCGGGGTGCAGGGGCAGTCCGCTCCCTAGAACCTATGCCTATGTCTAGAGCATCTGCATCACAAGGAGAGGTGCATAACTGAGCCAATTGGGTTAAATCCATGCCATCAGCAGAGGGGTACATTTGCCAAACAGGGGCCAACCATGCAACGGCTGTGTCACGGTTCAGTGGCCCCAGTCTCTCAGCAATAGCCTTGGCTTGACTAGGAGACCACCTTACTACATCCGTGGCCAGCTCTGTTGTGGGAAGATCAGCTCCTGCAACTATGCGCTTAACCTCCCTTGTGGAAACGGGCAACATTATGCCAGTGTGGCCAATCAGGGTTAAATGGGTTTTGTGCGACAGCATCAGGGGGTATCTTTGTTTTCCCAGGGGGCTCCAAATCACAATCCTCTCTCAACCTTACAGCTGCTACCACCCCCTTATGGGCACTAAGTTGGGCACGCAAGTTACTAATTTTTGCCTCACGCTCCTGATGGTCGGCTGCTGCCTTCGCTGCCCTGTTCTCTTCTGCCAAGAAGCCAGTTGCTGCTCTTGCTTCTTCTAACAGAACTTTTGTGTGTGTTAACGCTTTCCTCTACTGTTCTGCAGTCCTGCTGGCCTTGTCTCTCTCCTCTTGTATATCTCTGAGTACAGTCACCATTCTGAGCTTTTCTGCTATCAACTCACACCCGTCTGCCTCACATTTATTCAAACGCTGTTGTAACTGCTTTTTCTCCAGCTCTAATTCCTGCCCTCTCTTTACCATTTCAACCATGTCCAGACATGCATCAAATAAAGCCCATGCAGCAGCTGCATCCTTTGCACTACCACGTGGCTTAACGGTTGTGCAATATTGTTCCAAGCTCAGACTAGCTTCAGTCAGACTAGCTTTAAAACACCCCCTTTCCCAAGGGCATTTCCCCTTTTTTATTACCCATCTCTCTAATCTGTTGGTTTTCTCCTGTCTCAAGCGAGAGGCAAAAAGGTCTTTTTCAGCCATCTCTATTTCCTTATTTCACTAATGATCCCCACCAACAGCTCTTTCTAACACCTTTACTTTGAAGGCTCTACTCTTAACTCCTTATTTCACAGTTCTACAGGTATTCTAAGCACAATTCTTATCAGAAGGTTACCAAATAGTGTATGAGAGAGAGCCCTTGCTAAAGGAGCTTGGTCTGAAAAAAGAACAGAAAGAAAGCTTATTCAGGTCTGTGCCTCAGTTTCCCCACTCCACAGCAACTACTCTACAATTACCACGTGATTAGAGTCACGTGCTGCCTGCATTCTCCACCCATTTGTTACCAGATTTGCCCATTACTTTGGGGTATGCTCATTTATTGGGGTTACTCCCCTGGGGAAGGGGGTTCTGTAATCCTGTCAATG
Organism: Chrysemys picta bellii; assembly: GCF_011386835.1. Taxonomy (NCBI): domain Eukaryota; kingdom Metazoa; phylum Chordata; order Testudines; family Emydidae; genus Chrysemys; species Chrysemys picta. Next base: position 7,721,534 of record NC_088803.1, on the reverse strand, counting down.
TACTGCTTGTGTCACTTGTGTTTACATATGGAGCTCTACTTCTCCCTTCTGCAAGTCCCCTCCCAATGGAGCTATCTTGCAGGACCTAGGGTCCCTAGGGCTGGGTTACTCCCACCCCAGAACCGGATGAACACCCACACACCCACACGAACATTAACGGAGCAAGTCTGAGTGGACCGGGTCAATCTGCACTGTCAAGCTGCCCCTTATATGTCTCTGGACTCACTGGGCTGGAGGAAGCAGCACTTTCAAGCTGTCTCTCCTTATATACCCCTGGGCTCCATGGACTGGGTCAAGCAGCACTTTCAAGCTGTTACCCTTATGCGTCCCAAATTCAGCACGTCCCTATCCCCACTCCCCCAAGACAATTGTACTGGCAGTAACCTACTCGATGAGCAAACCCCGCAGTATTTTGGGCGCTGCAGGGATCTTTAGCTTAGGTAAAAGAAGCGTTGCTGTAGAGTGAATGGGGGAAGCTAAAAACACAAACGAGTAAAGTTCAGCAAGAGAGAGAGAAGCAACCAACTTAACCATAGAAGTTATTTATTGAATAATAGTGGTAACTACACAAGGAGGACTAAACCAACATAGCATACATGATTAAAGGTTAATACCTAAGGTAGAAAGGAAAACAGAGAGAGAGAGAGAGAAAGAGGGGGGCCAAGTATCAGGGGGTAGCCGTGTTAGTCTGTATCTACAAAAACAACAAGGAGTCTGGTGGCACCTTAAAGACTAACAGATTTATTTGGGCATAAGCTTTCGTGAGTAAAAACCTCACTTCTTCGGATAGGGATTTTTGTAGAGAAATTACAATGGTTGAAGGTAGAACACTAGATTTGTTTATAGGTAAACTGATGACTCAAGGGTTTTCTTTAGACTAGACAATAGGAGCTGATCACTCTGGGCTATGGGTGGTGTTTTCTTCCAGGGAGCCCACAATGCAACTAGCCATACTGGATCAGACCAATGGTGCAGCCAGCCCAGAATCCTATCCTCCCACAGTGGCCAATGCCAGGTGCCCCAGAGGGAATCGACAGAACAGGTAATCATCAAGCGATCCATCCCCTGTCGCCCATTCCCAGCTTCCGGCAAACAGAGGCTATGGACACTTCAAGAGCATGGTTTTGTATCCCTGCCCATCCTGGCTAACAGCCAATGATGGACCTGTCCTCCATGAACTTTAGTTCTTTGTTGGACCCTGTTATAGCCTTGGCCCTCACAACATCCTCTGGCAAAGAGTTTCCCCAGGTTGACTGTGTGTTGTGTGAAGAAATACTTCCTTTTGTTTGTTTTAAAACTGCTGCCTATTCATTTCATTTGGTGAGCCCTAGTTCTTGTGTTATGAGAAGGAGTAAAGAACACTTCCTTATTTACTTTCTCCATACCCGCCGTCATTTTATAGACCTCTATCCTATCCCCCCTTAGTCATCTCTTTTCCAAGCGAAAACTCCCCTCGGTCTTATTAATCTCACCTCATAGGGAAGCTGTTCCATACCCCTAATCATTTTGGTTGCCCTTTTCTGTACCTTTTCCAATTCCTATATATCTTTTTGAGATGGGGGTACCAGCTCCAGTATTCAAGCTGTGGGCAGACCATGGATTTATAGAGAGGCAATATTACATTTCTGTCTTGCTATCTATCCCTTCCCTAATGACTTCCCAACATTTTGTTTGCTTTTTTGACTGCCGATGCCCATTGAGTGGATGTTTTCAGAGAACTCTCCACAATGATTCCCATGTAATTTGATTTAAAGGACAGGTTGCATACCACAGTTAGTACGGCAATTTCACATTTGAGTTTCTTCAGAACTCTTGGGTGAATACTATCTAGTTCCGGTGACTTAGTGCTGTTTAATTTATCAATTTGTTCCAAAACCTCCTTATAGAATAGTCAAGTCATGATCACTGGCCCCAGAGCAACCACGGCCATCCAGTCCAGTGATCAGTTCATCGTTATCCACCACAAGGAGGCCCACAATAGAGTCACCCCTAGTTGAGTACAAAACTTTGTATTAGAAAAGTATCTATAATTTTTCAAAATCTCCAAGGACAATTTACTCCTGGCTACATGAGACCTCCCCCGTCTGTCTCCCAATAGGAAGTCCCCTGGGCTAACCTAATTTCTTCCCACAAGTCACAGACAGGTACAAAAGGAGAAACATTTCCTGCTCTCTGGTTTGGATTCAGTGAACTGTGCCAGCCCCCCACCGGTTTATCTGCTGGGCTGTGTTAGTTAGCAGATTGATCCCTGTCCATTTGAGGTCCTGGGGTTCTCAATAAACCAGGTAATGATGTGTCTAATCCAGGGGTTCTCCAACTTCACTTCACTCCGACCCCCTTCTGACAACAATTACTACACGACCCCAGGAGGGGGGACCGAAGCCTGAGCCCTCTCGAACCCCAGGTGTGTGGGGAAAGCCAAAGTCCGAGTCGCCCCACCCTGCGTGGGGAGGCCAAAATCGAAGCCCAAGGGCTTCAGCCCCAGACAAGGGGCTTGCAACCTGAGCTTGACTGCCTAGGGCTGAGGCCCTCAGGCTTTGTCTTCGGCCTCAGTCAGTGGGGCTCAGGCTTTAACTTTGGCCCCAGGCCCCAGCATGTCTAAGCCAGCCCCGGTGACCCCACTAAAATGGGGTTGCAACTCACTTTGGGGTCCTGACCCACAGCGTGAGAACCGCCTCCCTGCCCACCACTTTTTGTACCCTCTCTCCCCTACCTCAGTGGGCTGTAACCAGCGACAGGAACATTACAGTCATACCCATCGTCCCCCCAGGTTTCACCATTTCCCCTCCCCAGGGAGAATTTCCATCTCCTCTTCCTTATTGCCCAGATTCCACTGCCAAGAGCGGTGTTGCTTCCCTTCACGAGTGATCTCCTGCAGGGCACATACACCACAGCACAGCATTCCCCTGCGTCCACACTGGTGTTCCTGGCTTACGGATAACCCATCCTGCAGTGAGAGACTCCATCTCCCGTGTCCCTTTCTTCCCTCCACTGCAAGGTGCTGGGGGAGAAAGAGAACATGTCCCGAGGGCTGAGGCCCCATGGGATTGCTGGCGTTGCAGCATGCTCTCCAGGAACCCTCAAGCCTCTGCAGCATCAGAACAGCAGAGCCTGGATTGGAGCAAGGGAAAGGCCTGTTTTCCACAGAATCCTGCCCTCAGGCCTGGAGCATTTAGAGCAGAAATCCCTGGGGGAGTTAATGTTGCTCTAAAAAGAGCTGCCAAGGGAGGGGGGTGCAGCTTCTTGACACCACCAAACAAAGGGATCTGTTTGTTGAGCTGCATAAAGCCCTGCACTGATTCTCGGAGAGGATTCCCCCGAGCAGTTGTGGGAGGCAGGACCTTATTCCTTACCTCCCGTGACAGGGCCGTGGGAGAGCTTGTAGGAGGCCAGAGGCAGCTTTCTAGAGGGTTAATTCAGAAAGTCCCTGTGGAACCTAGGGGCTGCGGCCTACGGCAGGAAGGAGCCAGGTGGTGGTTGGAGAGACTCTAGGAGGAACACTATGGGATGGGGCTCTGATCTCCTCTTCACTCTGCTTCTTCCCACCCCCACCTTTGGGGTAAGTGCATCACCTTCTCCTTACTGCCTGTGGGCTGGAAAGCAGAGATGGCAGGAGAGAGGTTGCCCATTCAGCCCATGCACAGGGGGATCCATTGCAGCTCACGTCCTCCTGCTTGTCCCAGCCCAGAGCAATGCCTGTCTCCGAGCCTGGACTCTGACTGCATTAGTCGCCAACAGGGGAGTGTGGTAGGAGAGGACACAACATGTCTACACAGAACTTTTTCTGGACTGCTGCGGTGGAGGGAGAGAGGCCAGATTCCATCTGGCTCTTTAGGGCTCTGAGGAAGCTCTGGGATCTGGAGCGAGGTCTCTGGAGCCTCGGAACGTGCAGGTTTGGAGACATGTGGCTCCTACCTAGTCCAGCGTAACCTGCCGTGTTCCCCCACAGGAGCCATATGAACAGGCAACACTGCCTCTATTTCCTTGGCCACATGTACTGTGTGCTTTTCTGATGGCTCGTCCAGAAAAGGACAAGAGCTCACTACTGCTACCATCTGAGGGAGCTGCTGGGTTGAGATCAGCTGGTAGAAGGAGGCAATAGCCGAGAATCCGGGACTTCAAGATCCTAGAGTGACCTCCTACCTTGATCGAACCCCCCCCCCCCCCCGCATCATACACAGCTATTTTAAAGTTTAGCGTGATAGTAAAGAGACCCCTTTTCAACCCTTCACCACACAAGAGAGAGCCTGCAGGATTTGTCATTAACTATTTATTTCTCCTCCCCTGGCTCCCAAAATGCTTCTCCTCCCTACTGCCACCAGCCACCTTCGAGTTCTCCCTCTTCTCTCCCCGGCTCTGCTCACTTGATTGCAGCAGCTCAGCGGATGGTCCAGCTTTACTCTCACTTCCGTTCTTCTTCCCTTCTTTGGGTGGCTGCATTTGCCATTGAGCAGGCTGATGGGAATACCTGAGTGCTCGGCCTAGGCCAGGGGTCTCCAACACGCGGCCTGCGGGGCTATTTCTCTAGGTGAGCAGCTCCAGGCCAGAGCTCAATGCCGTCCTGCACCCCAAACCCCTGCCATGAGCCCCCTGCCTGCACCCCAACCCTCTGCCACACCTCACACTCCCATCTGCACCCCACACCCCAACCCCCTGCCCTGAGCCTCAACCCCGTGCGGCACCCCAACTTCCTATCCTGAGCCCCCTTCTGCATCCCCCACCCCTTCTGCACCCAACCTCCTGCCCTGAGCCTCCTGCCTGCACCTCAACCCCGGGCTGCACCCCAACTCCCTGCCCTCAGCCCCCTGCCGCATCCCACATGCTTCCTGCACCCCAACTCCCTATCCTGAGCCCGCTTCTGCATCCCCTACCCCTTCTGCACCCCAACCTCCTGCCCTGAGCCCCCTGCCTGCACTTCCTCCTGCACCCCACAGCCCAACCCCCTGCCCTGAGCCTTCTGCCTGCATTTCAACCCCCTGCTGTACCCCAACTTCCTGCCCTCAGCCCCCTGCCACATCCTTCCTGCACCCCAACTTCCTATCCTAAGCCGCCTTCTCCATCTCCCACCCTTTCTGCACCCCAATCTCCTGCCCTGAGCCCCCTGCCTGCACCCCAACCCTCTGCCACGCCTCGCACTCCCTCCTGCACCCCACACCCCAACCTCCTGCCCAGACCCCCCTACTGCACCCTGCATCCCGACCCCCTGCCTCACCCCTCCAACTCCCTGCCCTGAGCCCTCTGCACCTCAACTCCCGCCCTGAGCCCCCGCCACACCCGTCCTACTCCTCTGGGACAGCGATGAGGGGTGTCAGCGATGCGGTCCTCAGGCCAATGAACTAGTCCTCAGGCAGCCGTCATGGTCATTTGAGTTTGAGACCCCTAGTCTAGGCTCACAGGCCCAGCAGCTAAAGCCAAGCCCCACTGAGAGCAGGGGGAGATTAGCCTGGAGTGTCAGGAGTGGAGGCTTGGCCCATGGGGACCCAGGCACTGCTGCTGCTACCACCTTCGTGGTGAATCCTCCAACGCCTCGCCAAAGGGCTCTTCCACATTCTGCAAACTGGCCTCACGGGCTGACTGTCTAGGAGAACAGAAACCCTTTGTTAGAGCCGGAGAGGCTCTTGCCACGGCTCCCTGAGGGTCACAGTCAAACACCTGCGAGTCTCTAGGAGGCTCTCAAGGAGTTCCCTGCTCAGGCACTTGGCACCCACTAGCCATGGTCTCTGACAGCGGCATTGCCAAGGGGAGCTCAGCAGATGGTCCCTTTTATGGCTTCCTGATTGGGAGGGAGGTTGGTCTTGTCATTTAAGGCCTAGTGTCAGAGTCAGGGCTTCTGGGTTCTCGGACTTTGGAAGTGGCTGGAGTCTAGTGGTTGGAGCTGGACTGGTATCAGTCCCACACTTCCTTCCTGCCTCTGTCAGGGATGTCATGTGTGACCTTGCAGCCAGTTGCTTTCTATCCCTATGCCCCAGCGAACAGGGATAATACTGACCCCCCTCAGAGGGGCTGGCACGGGCAAGGTGGGGCTCCAAGTGGCCCTCCCTGAATGTTTCAATCACTTGATGGTGGCAGCGCTACTAAGGCAAGGAAGGAATTTGAGCCTTGGGGAAGTTTTTAACCTAAGCTGGTAGAAATAAGCTTAGGGGGTCTTTCATGCAGGTCCCCACATCTGTACCCTAAAATTCAGAGTGGGGAGGGAACCCTGACATGCGCTGACCTTAGAACCTAACCCCCGCATAAGATGTGACTCCACTGTATTCATTTTTGATAGTTTAGCAACGCTCCAGGGGGAGGGGAGGTGGGAGGGGCTGGCCTCTCCTTTTGCCTCTCAGTTAGGGCTCAGTCTATAGTCAGCTTGGCTAGGCCCCAGGCTGTGCAGCCCAGGGGAAAGCAGCCTGTTACAGGCCTGCTCTGCTCACTCTGACTGTTCGTGGCCTGGGGTCCTTCCTCCCCATTTCACACCTGGTTTCCAGAGGGACTGAGGACACACAGGCCCCTCTGCCTGGAACTGGAGTTTGCTCGTTCTGGTGACTCTGACATTCAGAGGCTGACAGGTGTGGTTAGGGGGCTGGAGAAACCCCACTGCTGTGGGAAGTGGAGCTGGAGACCGGAGATGCCAGGTGATCAAGACTACCCGATGCTCTCTTCATGCCCCAGGGGCTGGAGTCTCTTGCCAGAAATGCTCTCAGAAGTCCAGGTTCAAGGACGTCTCTGGAGAGCCCCTTCCTAGGAAGGAAACCAGGCTGGTAGGATGATGGAGAAGTCTCTGTCCCAGAACTGGGAGCCAGGGACAGGGGAAGCTCCCAGACAGGCTATGCATCGGGGATGCCATTTCTCCCCCAAGAGACCCACACGCCCCAAGGAGTAAATGGCTCTTACCTCCATGAGGGACTGGGCTCTTCCATCTAGGCCTCTTTGAGAGCCAGCATTGCTTGCTTGGATGGGACGAGGTGACCTGTCCCCACTGCTCCCTGACATGGCTCAGCTACAGGATGCGCCCATCTGGGAGGGTGTGCCAGATCCCAGGGCCTGGAAGACAGCTGGGAAGGAGGCTCCTATTCCTGTCATACCTAGAGACCCCATAGAAGGGCCAAGGGGAGAATAAAGGGCAGGAGATGAAGCTAGCCCTGAGCCTCTGTCCCACCCCCACCTCCTCAAAAGTGGAGCTTTCCGAGCTCCAGTGGGGCTGTGGCCCTGACACAAGGGCCTTTCTGCACCACATGGGCGCCGTGGGAATGGGAGGGGGGTAGACCAAGGAAAGGGGGGAGGGGAGTGGGTACAAGGGAAAGAGGTCCTGCCCCATATGAAGGAATTTGGAAGGCAGAGGGAAGAACCCTGCTCCACAGAGAGGGAAGAGAGTTTCTGTGAGTGCCAGAGGGCTCCATTTCCCCTTCCACTATCTCTCCTTCTCGCTCTCCCACTCCGAGGGAGGCCACGCCGGCTGGCCCAGTCTGGTCCGGACCAAAGTCTGCAGGGTAGCAGTGGGCCCCCAATAAGGCTGGGCGGTTTTCACGGAGTTGGGACTCACCACCATGGCGCCTCCCGCTGGTCGCTCCGGCAATTAGCTCACTCCATGGGGAATGCCCTCTGCTGGCAGCATCCCATCCATCTCTTGCCCTCTGTTGGCATCTGGACCCGCATTGTTCACCGCTTGACAGTGTCCTTCAGGCCACTGCCCCTCCAGCAGTGCCCACTAGTCCATCCTCACCCCATTCCAGGGGGTGGGGGTTAGCAACACTCCTTGCACCTGCCTCGGTGGCCAACCGCAACCCCCAAAGTCTAGCCCCTTGTCTCAAGGGCCGGTTACAATTTGTCTCAGCCATTGGATAGTTAGGTACAGTACTGCCCAGCCCAAGATGCTGGTTTCCTGCTCAGGAGACAGACCTTCCCCCATGAAGTTCTGGGACAGACTACCTGCTTCTCTCCTGGACAGCCATTATATAGGGCCTAGCCTAGCCCTGATTGGCTGGCTCTAATCTCGGCCCTGATTGGCTCTCATTTGGCCCTTCTCTGATTGGCTACCAGCCTGTGCAGCCGCTCTGGCCTACTCTAGCGCCCTCTTGCATGGGGGTGGAGCAACCACCCCACCTCAGCGATCAGCTGTCACAACCAGGTGCGGGGCCGGCTCCAGGCACCAGCGGAGGAAGCCCACGCCTGGGGCGGCATTCCATCCATTCTTGGGGCAGCACAGGCCGGGCGACTTTTTTGTTTTTTGCACTTCGGCAGTTTGGGTGGCAGCAGTGTGAGCGTTGTTTTTTTTTTTTTCTGCTTCGGCAGTTCGGGTGGCAGCAGTCCAAGTGGTTGGGGTTTTTTTCGTTTTCTTTTTGCTCCGCTTTGGCAGTCCGAGCATTGTTTTTTGGGGTTTTTTTTGCTTGGAGCGGCAAACATGGTTGAGCCGGCGCTGCTGTGCTGAGGTCGCTCAAGTGGTCAGCCTCTCAACACAGTGTATCGGGGGTGGCTCAGGCCTGGGGAGGGCCCAAGCACCCCACAAACAACCAAACTTCAAGGGCGAGCCCTGGCCTGGGTGGAACCCTGGCAGCCAGCAAACAGACAGACTTGATAGGGCTGGCTCTAGCCTGGGCGGGGCCCCGGTGGCCAGCCAACAAACAGTTCCTGTCCTGGGCTACAGCCTCTTGCACTGTGTAGGGGGTCAGCCACCCGGGGTGGGGTGGCAGGGGGACGCGGTCCCACCCTCCTCCCCCGCGTCCCAGCCCAAGGCGCTGGCAGGGGCAGGATTGCTTGCCCCTGTGTCGGCGGGGATCCAGCCACAACACGCCGACTGAGTCGCGCTGGGCTCTGCAGCCAGCAGCTCCCGGGCTGACCCTGGGCTACTTCCTGCCTCCCCGGGGTTTGGTAGCTGTGGCCTCCAGGCCTCTTCCGGCTCCTTGAGGTAAACCGCAGTGGGTACTCCGGGCCAGTCCTCGTCCATGCCTGGGGTTAGGGTTAGGGTTAGGGACCTCTGGAGAACAGTCCTCCTCTGTTGCAGGCTGTCCCCCAACTGTGGTGCAGGGCCGGCCTTTTATATTTCCGGCCCCACGCCCCGGTCCTTACGGGGAGGGGGGTGGGCGATATAGGCTCCGCCCTCCAAGGGGCATGTAGGGGATCCCTCGCTCTCCTGCTCGGAGGCAGGCCACTCAGTCTCAAGAGAGTCCAAAGGAGGCCCTGGTGGCCAGCCAACAAACAGTCCTCCAGGCGAGGGAGGTGGGGCGATATAGTCTACGCTCTCCAACGGGCGTGTAGAGGGCCCCTCGCTCTCCTGCTGGGAGGGAGGCCACTCAGTCGTAACAGAGTGTACCAGAGGCCCCGGTGGCCGGGCAACAAACCGTCCAACAGACGAAGGGGACGGAGCGATATAGGCTCCGCCCTCCAAGGGGTGTGTAGAGGGGCCGTCGCTCTCCTGCTCGGAGGGAGGCCGCTCATTCTCACTACACTCCCCGTTTAGAGGGAGAGGGAGTTGCTGGTGGACTTGGAGGCAGAACTCCTGCAGCGCCTCCGGCACTTGGCGCAAGTGCCGGATGATGTAAAGTTGGTTCATTATGTTGGCCGTGACGTTCTCCTGCTGCAAGGGAACGAGGACATGTCAGAGACTCAGAAGCCCCACGGAATCACGGGGAATTAAGGGCACCTGGGACCAGCAGCATTTCCACCCAGCACCCGCGCACCTCTGAGGGATGGAGTCCCCCTCCTGACCCCCAGAATAGAGTCTTTCTAAGGACCTCCAGTGCCAACCCCCCTCCTTGTAGTGGGAGCTCCTGCCACCTCCCGCCCAGTGCCCCTGACAGCTGTTCCACCACCAATCCACAGCTCAAGTTCTCCGACCCCTCTCCTCCACCCCCACCCAGATTGGGCAGGGAGGGGACTCTAGCGGGGGGGGGGGGGCGGATTCTGGCAGCAGTGAAGTGGGATGTGGGGAGCCTGAGACCTTTCCCCAAGTCATCCCAGCCACTGAGGCTGAAGCCACAGGATGGCAGCCCTGGTGAATGGGGCAGATCAGCAGCCCCTGCTGACTGAATCCTCCCGTTCTCTCTGGAGCGAGTCCAGCCCTGCTAGCAGCAGGACGAGCTTCCCCTGCCCATGTGCCTCAGAACTGCCCGGTCAGTCGCCATCACCCCTCAGTCCTTGGCCTCCCAGGCTGCCAGCGACGGGAACAACTCTGGGTGGTGGCGCGGGTGACAGGAGGGGCTCGCAGAGGGCACGTAGAGGACTCTGCTGCCCTTCCCAAGAACAGAAATCTGTGCTGAGGCAATGCTTGTCATTCATTAGCCTTGCTAAAGAGCTGGGCTGGAACTGCTCCGGGGACAAGCTGGCTCCCTCCTGCTCATGGAGGTGAATTCATCTCCCTTCCCAGGAGCAGCTGCTCTCACTCTCATTCCCCACCAGTCGCCTTGCTGCCAGGCCGGCGAATGGCCAGAGGATGGGAATGAGGCCTGGGCCCCGCCCCAATCTCCTGAGTCTAATGCAGCTGCTCACCTTGCTCCCCATCAGCTGCTGGGCTTGCCCCAGGAGGGAGTAAGTGAGGAGCAGCCCAGCCTGGCTGACACGCAGCAGGGGGTCGTGCATGGCCAGCACTGCTGTCTGCAGGAAGAATCTTCTCTGCCCCTCGCAGAAGAATTTACCAAAGACCTGAAACCAACCAGATGTGAGGCTTCAGCAGATTGTCCAGAACCAGGCTCCAAATCCTGGCCTAGAACGGCAACTCTGCCGCGTGGCTCCAGGAGGCAGCCACCTGCCCTGCAGAGCTGTGCCATGCCCTGGCAGAGTGTCCTTACCTCCCCCACCCTGGCGGTGTTCTTGTAGCCCAGGAGCCTGCTGTCCTGGTGCCAGTCCCAGCACCAAAGGTCTTCGACCTCATGGATGTTCAGGTCTGGGAAAGAGAGAGACACATACACATTGGTCATTCTGGTTGCAGGGCTTGTGTCCTTCCAATCCCATTGGTGGCTGCACAGTGGGCAGAGCCCAACAGAACTGCGGGGGTGGTGGAGAACACAGAAAGAGAGAGAGAGAGACTGATCCGCCAGCCGGGGTCACTCGGAAAATTGGAGAAATTGGCTGGGGTCCCAGTCTCACTCGTCTAGCCGGGTTCCTTACCCCTCTGGCGCAGCAGGAGCTGGTAGAGCCGGTGAACCCCCTCCCTGGCCTGCTGGCTGATGTCCTGGTCTGGGTCACTGATGGACAGAGCCAGCTGTGCCACGTGGTGACCCATCCTGGGGAATTCGGCTGAGTTCTAATGGAAGGGAGAGGGAGAGGGGACTCCATCAGCATTTTCCTGTCAGCTCCCAGTCCCCGCCTGGGCCAGGACTCTCCTTCCCCTCAGCCCCTCTGCAGGAGATGCTAGAGGATAGGAGCTAGAGCTGGATCCTTAGTTCTCTCTGCCCGCAAGGGAGCCCGGAGAACAGGGATGCGGGCAGGGCCCTCCAGGAGGATTTGCTTCCCCAGCTGCTCCAGGATGACGAGAAGGCAAGAACCTGGAGCCTGCTCCCCTTACAAGCGAGAGTTGCCACTTAAGCAGGACAAGAACTTGACTCAAGCCAGGCTCATTCTCTGCTCTGACTCTGCCTCCCCACGAGGAACACTCCTAGCCCACAGCCCCTGCAGCAGCAGATCCTCCAGCCCGTTGGAGCCAGCCCACCTACGCCTGGAGTCAGGAAGCTGGGCTCAGAGGCCACTTACGTCAAAGTCAGGGAGGGTGATGACGGACGTGAGCAGGGCCGCGCTGCTCCTGATGGCCCTGGCTCTCTCTTGTGGCACCCTGGACACGGTCCAGTAGTGAATGTGCTGTGGGGAAAGGAGGCAGCTCAGGATTGATGGGGGGGTGGGTGCATGTGTTGTGCTAATGGCCCCTCTCCATCCCCAGGGGGCTGAGACATTGTATGCGGTGGGGGTGGAATATCAGATTCATTGACCGCAGAGCTTTAGAAGGGGACTCTTGCCCCCAGGACGATGCTTGTATCCTGCAGGTCACAGCTTGTCATTGTCTCTCTAGATTGGGACAATGCTCGGTGTCGGGGCTGGTCCCATCCTCCCTGAATTGCTGATTCCGGAACAGCTCCCCAGGAAGGAGAGAGACCCCTCCCCCATCTCTGGTTCTCAAGTCCTTGGCTGGGTGAAGGGACTGAGTGTGAGCACAATCCCCCCAGGAATCTCGGGGCCCGTCAGAGACAAGGGCTGATTCTCTGGGGCCCTCCTGTTTCTCTAGGAATGAGGCTGTGGCTCTTCTCTGAGGACCATCTTCTGGATCTCCCAGGAGGGGTTCAGACTCTCACTCCCCAAGCCAGCCAGCGGCCCTGTGCTTAGTGCTCGACACAACCAGGCAGAGCTCTGGGTGAAGTCCCAGCTCCTTCCTCTATCCTTCAAGGAGGAAGGGCCTAACCCTGCATTGCACTGACTGCCCTGACCAAGGACGGCCACTGGGGGCCCAGCTAGGAGGACAGATTGGAAAATGGATCTAAGAGTGAAGGTCAAATTGCCCCCACCCCGCTCATCGGGCTCACCTCCAAGATGTAGTGGAGCTTGTCCGTGTCTGGGATCTTTGCCAGCAGGTTCCCCAGCATGGCATCCGGAAGGTGTGGTATGACCCTATGCAGATCCTGCAAAGCAAGGGAGAGCCATGGGTCAGACTTAGGGAAACTGGGGCTACACCTGCCACAGGATGGGAAGAGGGGTCTCTGGGAAGCACTGGTGAGACCCCCAAACACATATCCTGGCCTCTCTCATTCCCATCCCACTGCAGGCAATTAGCAAGTATTCAGGCAGGATGACAGCTGGTTCTTGAATCCATGATTTCGCTGATCTACCTGGACTTGAGTGGTGCCCTTCTCCGTGCCCAGGGTGAAGATGGCGTGCAGGGCGGCTTGGAGGAGGTGGGGCCAGCTCCGGCTCCAGATCAGGTGTCATGGTGCTGGCAAGAGAGTGGAGCCGGTATTAGACTGTGCAGTGCGGGGGTGGGACTGGCACCGACACGGACGTGAAACTGCAGGGAAATAGGCAGAGGCTGGCGAGAATGGAAACTGAGGCACCGAGCCAGGGAATGATAAGGCCGAGGTTTCCCAGACAGACTGTGGCAGGGCAGGAATAGCGCCTGTTCCCTGGACCCTGCTGCCCGTCCTGTATCTGATCCTGGGAGTCAGCCTCTCCCCAAAGCCATTGCAATGTGACTGGAGTGAAAAGAACAGAGCAGCCAGGAGTGGGAGTGACCCTTCCCCCCACCTCTGCCAGAGGACCCCCCCGGTTTGGGAGGTGAGCTGGGAGTGGGAGGGGCAGTGACTCCCAGCCACGGGCCTGAGCAGCACCGGGGTTAGGGGAACCGGGCGGGAGGGTCTCGGTACCTGAGGTTGGTCACAGCAATGAGGGAGTTGGCCAGGACGGCGCCGGGTGGAGAGTCAGGAGGAAGCTCCTCAATGAGCTCCTGTGACACCCAAAGGAGACAAAGGACCGTGTGAGATTCGGGCCTCACTGACACTCCCCAAGGAGGAGATTACACAGCCAGCAGGATCCCCCCAGCTGCCTCCCGCTCCTCCGATTCCTGCCCACTAGTTCTCCCGTCTCTTCTCCCCAATCTTCAGCCCCAGCAATCCCTGCCCTCAGCTGCCCTCCAGCACCAGCCATCCCCCAACCGTCGGCCCGGGGAGACCCCTGCCCCTCCCATGTCTCTATCGACCCTCCAGCTGCCGGGCGCCATGTCTCACTCACCACAATCCTCTCCACCATAGCCGCCTTCGAGCAGTGTGGCTCCAATGTGTCCTCCCCTCTCTGCTGGGCAGCGAGGCACGCGGGGTGGATGGCGTGCAGGAAATCGAGCTGCTGCGCCTGGTCCTGCGCCCACCAGGAGTGGGGTTAGGGGAGAGAGAGCCAGTTAGCCAGCGACCTCCCTGCCCCAGCCACACCAGCTGCAGGACTTAGGCCTGAATGGGGGATAGTGGGGACCCGCCTATTGTCCAAATCACCCACGACTCCTCCACAATCAGGGTCAGGAACTGGGACAGTGCCTGTGGGGGCAGGAGACCCCGGCTGGTGTGTGACAAACACCCCCATCTTGGGGGTCCCAGATCATGAAGGAGAAAGGTCCCCATTAGGGCCAAGACCTTCTGCAGGGGGTCGGGATGCTGGGAAGGAGCAGGACAATCTCAGTTCCAGCACAGCTGGGGAACGTTTGTACCTTTTCTCGGCCATGGAGCTGCTCTTGGATGTTCATGAGAGCAGCCTCCTCTGTTACCAAGTCTACCCGTTCTTCTTCCTCCTCCTCCTCCTCGTCCTCGGAGTGCCTGGCGGACGCTGCACCAGGGAGAGATGGGGACAGGGTGACGCCTGTTGCCACTCGGGGGAAGGACAGGGGCATGGTGGGACAATGTGTCCCCTTCCCTCCTCCGGGACATAGGACAGATTGGGCCCCACACTCCCCCCTCTCAGTGATATCGTCAGCCCCCAACTCTTTCAGGAGCCCATAGCAAAGAGACCCCCCCCCCCCACTGTCCTGGACTCCCTTGGAGGTGCCTCCCCTCCCCAACCCCCACGCAAAATGGAGCACCAAGGACCAAAGTGGCAGCATCTAGTGTAAGTGGGGTTCACATGGCTCAGGCCAGACACCTGGGATGGAGACCCACCCCCATAGCACTGCTCGAGGGCCTGGGCCCAGGGTGTTCACAGCCCCCTCCTCACCCCTCCCTGAACCCAGCCTGGCTCCTCACCTTGAACGAAGCAGAAGCGTCCGTCGGCCAGGCTGCTGTCCGAGTCGCAGGCGCTGCTGCTGTCCAATGGGGAGCGGCCCGAGCTGCTGGGGCTGGCAGAGGGATCCTCCACCTCCTGCCCTGGGGAGGCCGGAAGGTCATCACTGACCGAGCAGGGCGACGCCCCCTGTTGGAAGTTGGGGCTGGGCTCCTGGGGCCGCTGCTGCCCACACAACAACAAGCCCCAGAGCCACCCTGCCCGGTTCCACACCTGGGAGGTGATGCTCCCACCTCGGTGCCTGCGCCGGGAGTGGGTTTCCTCCGCCAGAAGGCTGGGCACTTCCACCTCCTGGCGCGGCCGGGATCTGCTTCCCCACCAGCGGGGACGGAGGAGCCACTCCACTCCTGGGGAAGATGGTGGCTGCTTCCCTCAGGCTCTGGGGCCACCTGCAGAGCCTTCTTCCTGAACCTCCTCAGGAGCCTGGCCATCCTGGAACCCAGCGGGGAGCGGGCGTGAGTCTGGGGTCAAGGCAGCCTCTCACTAACCAGCCTGTTTGGTCCCTCCCCATCCCTGCCCCAGCCGGAGCAGCTCCTGCTCCCCCCACGTAGGGTGACCAGACGTCCCGATTTTATCGGGACAGTCCCGATATTTCCTTCTTTGTCCCGCGTCCCGACCGATGTTCGGTCGGGACGCGGGACAAAGAAGGAAATTTACCCTCTGCTCCGGCGCTCACGCCCCCCCAACCCCGACTCCGCCCCCTCCTTCCCCCATTGGATCTCTCAATGGAGGGAGGAGGTTAGGAGGAGGGTCGGGCAACTACCAGGAGCCTGGGAGGGGAAGGGAAAGTTGCCGCGGCCCCGCCGGGAAGGAGCCGCTGGAGCGCAGCCGAGTGGGAGAGGCGCGGGGCTCCCATGCTGGCGGCGGGACGCGCCGCATGTGCCCACGGCGGGCTGGGGAGCGGGAGGCTCTGCAGGGCTGGGAAAAGCCCTGGCTCCTGCCCGTTGCCCAGCCTGGAGCCCCGGGGAGCCCCTCAGGAGACCGGCCGCTGCTGTGGAGGCAGCAGCCGGGGCTGGCTCTGGCCCGGGTGGGCAGCGTGGGCCGCCGGAGACACGCGGCGAAGAGAGGCTGCGGGGGCGAGACTTGTCCCAGGCAGGGAGGCCGGCGGACAGGGGCGAGGGGCCAGCCGGGGTCCCCATAAACTTCCCCGCTGCTGACAGGGAGCCCCGCGCCTCTCTTGCTTGGCTGCGCTCCAGCAGCTCGCCCCGCCTGGAAGGAGCCGCTGGAGCGCAGCCGAGCGGGAGAGGCGTGGGGCTCCCATGCCGGCGGCGGGACGCGCTGCATGTGCCCACGGCAGGCTGGGGGGCAGGAGGCTCTGCAGGGCTGGGAAAAGCCCTGGCTCCTGCCCGTTGCCCAGCCTGGAGCCCCACAGGTGACCGGCCGCTGCTGTGGCTCGGCTGTGCCAGCCCTGGCCCCTTGCACGCCCGCGCCGTGGCCAGCCCCGGACTTTGTTTCTTGTCCCCCCCCCTGCCCTCTTTATCCCTAGCCCCTTCTGCATCGGGGCCAGCTTTTGCCCTGGGGTGGGCAGCACGTGCGCCCGGCGCGGCTGGGGCCTGCTAATGCCCCCCCCGCCCCTGCGAAACTGCTTTTTTTTTTTTTTTTTTTTTGGCTCCGCCGCCATTTTTTTTTTGCTCCCCCCCCCCCCCCCCCCCCCCGCGTCCCGATATTTCATCCCTGTGGTCTGGTCACCCTACCCCCACGGGGGGTGCAGGGAGGGCAAGCTACCCCCAGTGGCAGGAGTTCATTGCATGCTCTGCTCCCCCTCAACGCTCCCCCTCGTCATCCCTGGGGCTGTAAGAACCGGGGAGTCTCGTCCTTTTCGAGCACTGGGGTCAGTCACAAAGACCACTGGTCACTTTGGACAGGCAGCTCCCTCCTGCCACCCCAGACCACACTTACCGCCCCCCCACCCCCGGCCCAGGCTAGAGAAGGAATAGAACCCAGGCAGGGCCGGCTTTAGGCTGATTGGCCCGATTCCCCAGAATATGGCCCCAAGCCTAAGAGTGCCCCGCACACTCACCCCGGCGGCAGTCGTCTTTGGGGGTCCCGCTCCCCTTGCCAAAGCGCCGGCCGAAGCGCGGAAGCCCCATAGCCTCGCAACCCAGGCAGGAGCACGACAGTCCTGTGACGCCGTGACCCCGGCCGGAGCGCGGCAGCTCCACGACCGCGGCCGGTCCAGAGCAGCCCCGCAGCCCCCATGACCCCGGCCGGACCGCGGCATCCCCGTGATCCCAGCTGGAGCTCCGGCCGGAGTGCAGCAGCCCCGCAGTCCCACGCCCCTGGCTGGACCGTGACAGCCCCGCAGCTCCGCGACCCTGGCCAGACCTCCAGATGGAGCACGGCAAGCCCCGTGGGGCCCCCTCCCCCAGCCGGCACTCTGAAGTGCCTCCCCAGGAATCGGGCCCCGCACTTGCTAAAGCCAGCCCTGAACCCAGGAGTCCGGACTTCTTCTGGGAAACCATTCCCCACTTCAAAGTCCCTAGGCATAGCAAGGCCAGGGCCCCCTCAGTTCCCACTGATTTCCAGGCTCAGCAGCTCACCGGTCTGGCCCAGCTCAGAGAGTCTCAGCCTGGGGAACAGTCTCCCACAAGGGAAGGGCTGGGAGCCTCATTGCTGGGACCTTGCCAAACACATTGGAGATGGCTCTGGAGAAGCCCCTCCCCGGTCTGAGTGCGAGGGGTTCCTGGGGGCTGTTTGCAAATCCAATCTCCTTTGGGAGAGATTCTCTCCCCCTCTTTCTGCCTTTCCCTGGACAGACAGGGGACGCCATCGAGGAATCCTCATGCCACTCACTTGCTCTGGTGACGGAGCGATGGATGGAGGATGTTCAGCGTCGTCCCTCGCCCGTCTCCCTCACTCTCCAAGCCCAAGGCAGGCTGGAGAGGGTGGTGGTGAGCTGAGAAGTTACCCTGCCCAGCAAGCAGGCAGGGTGATGGCACGGGGCGATCGGCTGGCTGTGAAAACAAGAGTCTGTCTTATTGCCAAGGACAGAGAAACTCGGCCAGCGGCAGCGGGTGCTGGACACCGCCCTAGTGCGGGGGTGACAGCGCGTCCGGGATCCCCACATCCCAGCACTTTACACACCTTCCTGGAGCCTCCTGACCCCCCTGGGCTGTCGGGACTGCGACCCCAACCCCACTGATGAGAACCAAGCCTGGGGAGGGGAATCTACTGGCTCAGGGTCACACCAAGTGTCAGAAGAATGGATGGGACCCAGCAGGCCTTCTTTCCAGGCCCCTTCGCTAACCACTGCTGCACACTCCCTCCCACAGCTGGCAATTACAACCAGGCACTCACGTCCGCTCCCCCTGCTTTGAGAGGGAGTGTGCTCCGCTGGAGTGACTGGACCAGGGGATTGGGAGTCAGGACTCCTGAGTTCCATTGCTGGGTTTCCTGTTGGTTTCACTGCTGGGTGTTTTCCTTTCCCTGTGGGACTTGGAGCAAATTGCTCCCCCCTCTCTGGCTCTGTCCCCAGCAGTCAAATGGGGATTTAATACTTTCCCATTATTGGAAAGTGCTGGGAGAAGCCCCCAGCAAAAGCTGCTCTGACAGCGTTAAGCAGCATCTGCCCATTGAAGGTGGGAGCGCACTGCCCAGGAGGAGGAGTGTTTGGCTCTGGGGTTTCACTTCAGCCCAGTCTAGAGAGAGGGCCCAGCCATGGAGTCTGGCTCAAGAAGACCAAGTCTCCAATTTGTTAAGGGCGTTTTGAATTCCAGTCCTGTGCTCCAAAGTGCTTGGTGTCATTTGCAAATTGTAGAAGCATGCTCTGCACTCCATTTTCCAAATCATTAAGGAAAATATTGAATACTACCGGCCCCCGGACTGATCGCTGCCGGACCCAGTAGGTACACCCTCTCCGTTGGGCAGCCAGACATGGAGAAGGGCTCTTGGAGTCTGGGCTTTCAACCAGCTCTGCACTCCCATTACACTGATTACATCTAGACCACATTTCCCTCGTTCGCTTGTGAGAATTTCCCATGGGACTGTGTCAAAAGCCTTAGTGACACCAAGAGAGATCACATCTACTGTTTACCCACCTCCACTAGGCCCGGAACCCTGCCAAAGAAGGAGCTAGGATTGGTTGGAATGATTTGTTCTTGACAAGTCCAAATTATCCTGTAGGTGCTGACAAAGGGATTGTTTAATGATGTAGCCCAGTCTCTCTCCAGCTATGGAAGTGAGGTTGGCTAGTCTGTAAGTCTAGTTGGGACTAGGACCCAAGAGCCCTGATTTTCAAACTAACCATCGGATCTTGAATTTCATACATTGAATGACCTGCATAAAGTGCTCTCAGATGAGTTCCAGACCAACAACAGTGCACAGTAATTATTCAGCAAGTATTTGAGGAGAACTGCAATGGTAGAGAGAATCATGAGCTACTCAGAGACAATTAATGCAGAGAAGCAGCAAAATTCATCAAACCTAGAACTGCTTATAACTTATTTACTTTGTCTTAAAAGTGAACAAGGACCTGAGTCTCCTCCCTGTCAATAACCCCCCTGCTCAGCCAGTCAGGGTAGAGGCTGAGGACGGGAGGCTGAGGGTTCTCACCAGAGAGGCCAAAGGATGGCCCAGGTCTCTGGTGGGGATCAGTGGCGTAACCCCTCCATGGCTTCTCTGGCAGTGCCGTTCTGGCCCCGCGGAACCCCCCATGGCTCCTCCGGCCGTGCCCCCCCCATGGCTCCTCCGGCCATGCCGTGCCGCCCCCTCGGCCCCCCCCATTGCTCCTCCGGCCATGCCGTGCCGCCCCCTCGGCCTCCCTCGTGGCTTCTCCGGCCATGCCGTTCCGTGCCCACGGCCCCCCGATGGCTCCCCCGGCCATGCCGTGCCGCCCCCGCAACCCCCTCATGGCTCCTCCGGCCATGCCGTGCCCCCCTCATGGTTCCTCCGGCCATGCCGTGCCGCCCCCACAACCCCCTCATGGCTCTTCCGGCTGTGCGCCCCCCCCTTTGCGTGCAGGAGGTCAGCGCCGGCCGGGCAGGCCAAGCTTCAGAGCGGAGCGTGGGCCCCGCCTGCTGGCACCATGGTAACCCCTAACTAAGGCGCCGCTTTTGGAAAATGTGCTGAGTGGAAGTGGCTGCTTCCCCTGCACCCCCCCAGCTACGCTACTGGTGGGGATCACTGCCGGGGCACTAGTTCAGCCCCACATTTTTGGGTGGACCTCCCACCGTGGGAGCTGCAGAGCACTCCCCCGCCACACACAAACACACACACCCTGGTGTTGGGAGGGGAACAGCGGAAAGGACAAAAGAAGCAAGAGAAGAAGAGAGAGGAGGGAGGGCTGGAGGAAAAGGTGAAACAAAACGGACAAACCCCAATGTCCCCAGTGATTCTAAGGGACAAAATCCCAGGTGCGGAATAAAATGCTGCCTCCTTAAGCTTGTGTTTTCCATGCCTAGAATTCAACTCTCACCCGATGGATCAGACTGAACAGGTTTCACACCTGGAGGGGGCTCTTACCTTCTGCACAGGGACGTCTGCTTTCTAGTACAATCATGAAAAGGGAAGGAGAACACTCGACAGAGGTTCCTCCTGCCGCTCACGTACGTGAACCCGAATGTTCTCTCAGTCCTCAAAGAGAGACCTCGAGACAGAGACTTGCTGAAGCAAAGCCCCAGGGGTCTCTGAGCTTTCCCGGGCCACTCGCCTCTGTCCTGCCTGGCTGATGTCAGCATCTCTCTGTGAGGTCACCACCTTTGACCAATAGTCTGAGGTCCTGCAAAAGGCCTTTGTGATGTCACTGCCACGCCCCTCCCTTGCTGTGCTAATGTCCTGCCCCTGGCCAGGCACTTGGGAGCTTTGAGCTACTCCCTGTGGATCACGCCACTCAAGGCATGTTCATTTTAGGAAGCGAGCCGACTAGACAGTAAAACCTCATATGCTGCTCCCAATGCCACACTCCGTTTTTCAGAAATTAGTAGACTTGATGGCCAGAAGAGACCATTAGAGCATCTAATCTGACCCCCTGCATGTCACAGGCCTCCTGTATGACACCAAGCTACTTTGGGGGCAAACACATTCCAGAAAGGCATCTAGTCATCATTCAATGACATCAAGAGATGGAGAATCCACCACTTTCCTTGGTAGCTTGTTCCTGTGGTGAATCATTCTCGCTGTTGAATATTTGTGCTTTATTTGTAATATGAATTTGTCTCTTTTCACCTTCCAGCCACTGGGTCTTGTTCTGCCTTTCTCTGCTCGATTAAAGAGCCCTTTAATACCCAATCTTTTCTCTCCATTAAGGCCCTTCAACACTTCAATGAAGTCACCTTTCAATCTTCTTTTGATAAGCTAAAGAGGTTGAGCTCTTTCAATCACTCACTAGAAGGCATTTTTCTCCAGGCCTCAGAACATTTGGTGGCTCTTTGCTGCCCCAGCTCCAATTTCACAACATCTTTTTCAAAGGAGGACACCAAAACTGGATGCAGTATTCCAATATCAGTCTCACTGATGCCGTGTCACCTCCTGTGACCCTATTGACATAATCTGTAACTGTATAGATCACCGTTGTGACCACTGTTATATATTTGCAGGCAATATTGTATAAAGGTTGTCGTGGAAGGGGTCTCTGGAGAGGTTCTGATTGGCTGATTAGAATTATGCTCTCTGTATATGTGTAGCAGTTTTGTAGTTGAAGTTCTGAATATTGGCTCTATACTGTCTGTATTTCAAACTTGTGCTATGGTTCCGGGGAACACCCCAGACAAGCTGGTGTTAGTTCTGCCTAGCCTGCTTGATGGCCCACTAAGGACCATGAGCTATACAATCGACCCATTGAGAGAAGGTAGATACACCTTGTGACTCAGCAAGGCATGCAGGGACCTGCCTATGGACAGAACTCTAAGGTTTTTCTATGCCACATGCTGGAGAGAGTGTCCTTGGGACAAAGAAAGCAAAGACCACACGGCAAGAGACTATAAAAGGCTGATGCCTCGTCTCTATCTTTTCTTCAATCCTGCTTCATACCTCTGGAGGGACTTGGCTAAAAAAGGAAGCTCTGTACAAAGGACTGAATGACCCATCCCAGCTGTGGATGTTCTCCAAAGACTTGATTTGAACCTGCAGTTTATTCTATCACTGCTAGAAGCCTGAACCAGGAACTTTGCCATTACTGTATGCAGGGCTGGCTTTAGGAAGTGCGGGGTCCAATTTGAACATTTTATGCGGGGCCCTGACAGGGATGAGTAAAAAAAAAAAACACGTAAAAAACCCCTTTCATTTGTTCCATGTATTATTTACTTTCTTTACTATATAAATAAAATCAAAATTATATATTGCATATATTGCTTGCTGAAGGCAGGGCAGGGGCAGGGCAGGGGTTGATTGGAGGTAGGGTCTGCCTGGAGGCAGGGCAAGGGGTGTGGGGCTGGCTACGGGCAGGACAGGGGGTGCGGGGCTGGAGGCAGGGCAGGGGATGCAGCAGGGGCTGGCTGTGGGCAGGAGAGGGGGTGCGGGGCTGGAAGCAGGGCAGGGGATGCAGAAGGGGCTGGCTGCAGGCAGGGGGTGTGGGGCTGGCTGCAGGCAGGGGCTGGCTGGAGACAGGGGCTGGTGGGGGCAAGGGGTGCGGGGCTGGCTGCAGGCAGAGGGTGCGGGGCTGGCTGCAGGCAGGGGCTGGTGCGGGCAGGGTAGGGGGTGTGGGGCTGGCTGGAGACAGGGGCTGGCTGCGGGCAGGAGATGGGGTGCGGGGCTGGAGGCAGGGCAGGGGGTGCAGCAGGGGCTGGCTGTAGGCAGGGGCTGGTGCGGGCAGGGTAGGGGGTGCAGCAGGGACTGGCTGCAGGCAAGGGGTGCGAGACTGGCAGCAGGCAGGAGCTGGCTGGAGACAGGGGCTGGTGGGTGCAGGGGGTGCAGGGCTGGCTGTAGGCAGAAAGGGCGTGCGGGGCTGGAGGCAGGGCAGGGGGTGCAGCAGGGGCTGGTGTGAGCAGGGCAGGGGGTGCGGGGCTGGCTGGAGACAGTGGCTGGCTGCGGGCAGAAAGGGCGTGCGGGGCTGGAGGCAGGGCAGGGGGTGCAGCAGGGGCTGGCTGCAGGTAGGGCAGGGGGTGTGGGGCTGGCTGCAGGCAGGGGCTAGTGCGGGCAGGGAAGGGGGTGCGGGGCTGGAGGCAGGGCAGGGGGGGCAGCGGGGGCTGTCTGCAGGTAGGACAGGGGGTGCGGGGCTGGCTGGAGACAGGGGCTGGAGGCAGGGCAGGGCAGGAGGTGCGGGGCTGGAGGCAGGGCAAGGGGTGCAGCAGGGGCTGGCTGCAGGTAGGGCAGGGGGCCCCCCTGCTTCTACCACCCTGGCCCTTTAAATAGCTGCCGGAGCCCTGGGGAAGCTGTGGGGCTCTCGCGGGTATTTAGAGGACTGAGGCAGCAGAGATCGCTGGAGCCCCGGTACTTTAAATAGCCCCCGGAGCCCCCTGCTACCCCAGGGCTCTGGTCCAAACACTAGACCTCCCCACAAGCGCCATAGCTCCCCCTTCTCCTCCACTGGGTACATAAAACTACAAGTCCCAGAATCCCTTGCTTCCCCATTCCACGTCCTGAAGTGGAAGCCAATGGTCCGAAGCCGTTTCTGATTGGCAGGTGTGTCCGCTAGTGGGGTGATCCCGGTCCCGGCTCGCGGGGGCAGCAGGCCATGGCGGCGCCGGGCTGGGAGCGGGCGCTGCGGCTCGTGTGTGTGCGCGCTGGGGCTGGCGCTCTCCGTGTACGCGCTGCACGTGGAGAGCTCGCGGGAGCGGGACCCCGGGTACCAGCCATGTGCGACCTGAGCCCCTCCGTCAGCTGCTCCAAGGTCTTCATCTCCAGGTGCGCGGGGGGGACCGGCCCCATTGCAACCCCCCGCCCCAAGGCATGACTCCCCCTCCCCCATTGCAACCCCCCGCCCCCAGGCATGACTCCCCCTCCCCCATTGCAACCCCTCGCCCCCAGGCATGACTCCCCCTCGCCCCATTGCAACCCCTCGCCCCATGGCATGACTCCCCTCCCCGCATTGCAACCCCCCGCCCTATGGCATCACTCCCCCTCGCCCTATTGCAACCCCCAGCCCCATGGCATGACTCCCCCTCGCCCCATTGCAACCCCTGCCCCATGGCATGACTCTCCCTCGCCCCATTGCAACACCCCGCCCCATGGCATTGGTAGGTAAAAAGCAAGTCGTCACTCACCTCTCCAGCACCCGAGTTCGTGCGGAGTTGGTATGGGGCTCACAATCTGTCAGAGACCAGACACCAATTCGTTGATCAACGGGCTCACACTATCCTTAGCTTGAAAAGCTTCAGAGTAAGTGTGGCAAGTTTATTAGGGGTGAGCATCAATATTTATACACAGAAGTAAACAAAGTGATTAACAGATCATAATGGTCATGTATAATCAATCAAGATTCTACAGGATAAAACAGGTTAAAATGTAAATTCAGAAAGAGAAAAGGGGAGATGGCTACTTAAGGGGAGGGGGGTGTCATGAGTAGTTCACAGGTCAGAGCTTTGATTAAAAGTTCAGACAGAGACATCAAGTCTAGGTTAAGTTTAAGCTCATCAAAAGTTCAGACTTAACATTCCTCCATTTGTAGCTTTGGGATAACTATTTACCAAAAGCTACACCCCATTTTAAGGAGCCAAGGGCCGCTTGGCAATTTCAGCCTGGGCCAACTCGAAGAGAGTAAGGCCCTTGGCTGAAGTAGGAAAAGAATAAACTGACCCACATGAGTCTATGAGGGAGGGGACACACTGAATACAGCAACACAGTATTATAAGGATTACTATGGCCCCCACAATACCCACCAAGAGTTTTTTAACCCACCCAAATTCAGGCAGCCAATTCCATAAGGCTCCCCACCAATCATAAGGTGGCTGGCCAGAGGAGTAGTTCTTAGCCATTTCCCTTAGATGTTTGGTACGTTGAAAAGTGTCAGAGTAGGTGTCATTTACAAAAACACAGCATTCTTCATTTATGAGGGCGCAAGTTCCTCCCTGGGCTGCTAACATTATGTCTAAAGCCATTCGGTTTTGCAAAGCTAACTGGTGCAGCTGGGACATTTCCCCGGCCTGATTCTCAAATAGGGTCGCAGTTTCATTGGTTAAAGATTCTAGTAGTCCCTGTAGACGGATGACACCACCCCTCAAGCTAATGAGACCAGCCCACCGCTGCCACGAGAAACCATCACAGATATTAATATTTCTGAAGGTTTCACGGATGTTACGAACGTGGGAAAAATGAGGGGGAGTGAGGGAGATGCGAGAAGGCGGTGTTAGCCACGCTAAATAACATGACCCTGCCCAATCAGGGGAGAGAAAGTAATAAGCTTTGGGCCCGCACACCCAGTATGTTCCATACAATGCGTTTCGGGTATTCCATTTCTCAAAGTAGGAGGTAACCCACCACCCGTTGGACCACTGTTCCCCTGGTAATGCAGAGGGGTCGTTGTGTGAACTGCAGAGGCACAATTTGGTAGTGGTGTTTTCAAAGGGCAGTGTAGGACTGCTTGAGCAGTTGTAGAAGGCAATCGTATGTCCCTTAGCAATTAGTTGGACACCCTCGTGATCTGAGCAGGGCTTCTTAAAAGCTGACTCTGAAGGCCTGCCCACCCATGAAAAAGTTGGATCGGGGTGAGGGATTCACATATGGGATAAGTGGGATGTGCAAGGCTTGAAGCCAAGATTTTTACTAAAGGCGGTGCCATTAAAATACATGTTGCATTTACTTGTTCCCACAAAAGTTGACCCCTTTTCTTTAACAAAACACAGTGATCCTGTCTGATTGGTTACCCTGAGATATCTGTTAATTGGCACTCCTGTTTTGTCCCATGTAAGATTGTGTTGGACTGGATCTTTTACTCTAGCCGGTGGCATCCAAGTCATATTAGCAGTGGTCAGGGGAATGGGTGTGAAGGGGAGTCCCTGTTCTGCATTTACTGGAAATTGAGTACATACCCAGCAATTACTTCTATTTCCTAAAATACGAGTTTTAACCTCGTGGGAATATTTAATAAAAGCATTATCTTTATAAGCAGAAAATAAACTAAAAAGGCATAATAAAAAACATACAGTTGTCAGAATAAAAGGTCCTCTCATTTTTGCCGAGTCAATTTAAGTCTGATGTCTGAAAGAGGTAAGCTGGTCCACTGGTCGGAGGCAGTGTCCTCAGTGGTGGCAAGAGCTGCTGGTCCGTCACTGTGGTCCACTACGGCTGGCTTGACGTGGGAGTGGTGGATCCAGGATTTGCGTCCTTCCAGGAACACTGCAGTCTGGGTTGTTAAAAGAACCTGGTGGGGTCCAGTAAACCTCGGCTGGAGGGTGTCGCCACGAACGTACTTTTTGGCCCAGGCGAAGTCCCCTTGTTGGAACGGGTGGATTTGTTTTTCCAGCGGCACGGTCTGGGAAAACTGCAAGGCTTTCCAAAGGGTACGGAGGCGAGCCTGTAGGGAGAGAAACTGGCACGCGGTCATATGATCCCCTCCCAATAGTGAAACATCAGCACGTGGTAGCGCCCCGCCTTTGAAAGGGGGGTGTCCATAGAGCAGTTCAAAGGGGGATAATCCCAATACACGGGTTGGGCGAGTACGAAGGTGAAACAGGACCAAGGGAAGTACCTGAGGCCACTTTAACCCTGTTTCCTGACAGTATTTAGCCAATGTAAACTTAAGCTTCCTATTCATACGCTCAACTTTCCCGCTAGACTGGGGGTGGTAGGGTGTATGAAAGGAGTGTGAAATGCCCAGTCCTTGTTCTAACGGCCAAGGACATGACCAGTAAAGTGAGGTCCGCGATCTGAGTCAAGCACAAGAGGGATGCCAAAACGGGGTACAATGTCTCTAAGGAGAATCTTCGCCACAGTGGCAGCAGTACAATTAGCAGTAGGAAAAGCTTCGACCCAGGAAGTCAGAGGGCAAACCAAAACAAGGAGGTGCTTTTTCCCAAAAGCCTTTGGCATATCTGCAAAGTCAATTTGAAGATGTTGAAATGGAGCAGCAGGCGGAGGTCTTCCACCCTTAATTTTGTTAAGAGGCGGAGCAGGTCCATTACGCTGACATGTGCTGCATGCTTTCACTATTGACAGGCAGTAGGGTTGAATGCCTGGAGCATACCAAAAGCGAGCGATGGTGTCCACAAGGGCGTGCGTGCCGTAGTGACCCCCCTTATCATGGTGCCAGCGAACTGCCACGGGGTATGTGGAGCGAGGGAGGCAGGCTCGGCCATCCGGCATAAGCCAGGTCCCTTTGACCAGAGTGGCTCCGAGGCTCTCCC
This sequence comes from Chrysemys picta bellii, assembly GCF_011386835.1. Taxonomy (NCBI): domain Eukaryota; kingdom Metazoa; phylum Chordata; order Testudines; family Emydidae; genus Chrysemys; species Chrysemys picta. Next base: position 7,694,601 of record NC_088803.1, on the reverse strand, counting down.
ATGACTGTAGTTCAGCAGCGGGTACTGGTACGGGGTGCGGTGGAGTAAAGGAGGAGGCTGCAATAGCCAACGTGGGCATGGCTAAGGGTAAGACGGCAGCCGTCTTGGCGGAGGCGTCAGCCAGGGCATTCCCATGGGTGACGGGGCTATCATCTTTAGTATGGGCCCGGCAGTGAACTACAGCCAGGACCGAGGGTTCTTGGAGGGCGTCCAAAAGCTTGTGGATGAGGGGGAGGTGCTGAATGGGTTTACCGGCAGCTGTCTGGAAACCTCGAAACTTCCAGAGGTGGATGTGACAATGCACAACTCCAAAAGCATACTTGCTATCAGTAAAAATGGTAACGGTCTTACCAGCGGCCAACTGGCAAGCTCGGGCCAGGGCATAGAGTTCGGCGGCTTGGGCTCCCCAGTTGCCTGGCAGTGAGGCAGCCTCTTGAATGTCCCATTCAGATGTGACTGCATAACCGGTGAAACGCTTGCCATCAACATAGAAGGAGCTTCCGTCCAAGAAGAGGATGCAATCAGGGTTGTCCAGTGGCACGTCAAACAGGTTGTCCCTTATCTGTAAGATGCTATAAACTACTTCCACACAGTCGTGCTGATCCTGGAGGACTGGCAGGTCAGGAAGCAAGGTAGCTGGATTAAGGGGCCCACACCTTTTAAAAATTAGGTTAGTGTCTTCTAAGAGTTTGGTCTTTAGCTGTTGCTGACGATGGGCCGAAAGGACTTGGGTTGTGCCCCTACGCAGAAGGGCTGACAAGGCATGAGAGGTCCAAACCGTGGTAAAATGACCCAGGGTCAGGCTCTTTGCCTTTGTGATCAGCAGGGCAGCTGCTGCCAGAGTCCGGGTGCAGGATGGGGTTCCCTGAGCGACAGGGTCGATCTGCTGAGAGTAAAAAGCAAGCGGGAAATGGTGGGGCCCGCTCAGCTGGGTAAGGACGCCACTAGCAATTCCGCCCCTCTCGTGGACAAAAAGGTGAAAGGGTTTGCTGTAATTGGGGGGGCGGAGAGACATGGAGGAGGCCACACTGTCCTTGAGTAACTGAAAGGCTTGGATTGTGTCCGGGGACCACTGCAAAGGGTCAGGAGCAAGGTTAGCAGTGAGTCGGTGGAGCGGTTTGCTTAACTCCCCGCAGGACGGCAACCAGGGGCGACAGAAGCCAATTAATCCTAAGAAACCTCGAAGTTGTTTCTTGGTGTTTGGCAGAGGGCAGTTTTGGATAGTCTTTATGCGGACTGGGTCCATTTGTCTCCCCTCTGGGGTTAACAGGAAGCCCAGATATCGGACCTTCTGTGAGACCCACTGAATCTTGTTAGGGTCTGCCTTGCGGCCTCTGGTGTGTAGGTATAATAAAAGTGCCTTACCATCGATGCAGAGGGCAGCTTCTTCGCGGTTACCTAATAGGATGTTATCTACGTATAGGACTAACGTGGATCCCTGCGGACTGGTGAAGCCTTCCAAGTCGTGGCGGAGGCATTGGCTGAAAATCATGGGGCTGTCTCTGTAGCCTTGAGGAAGTCGTTGCCAGACATAACTTTGTCCCTCCCAGGTGAAACCAAAGAGATACTGAGAGTCTGGGTGCACAGGAATGCTGAAAAAGGCTGATTTTAAGTCAATAACAGTGAACCACTCAGCATCCCAGGGGATTTGGCTGATGATAGTAGCTGGATCAGGAACTACTGCATGAAGAGGGACCACATACTGATTAACAACCCGTAGATCCTGTACAAAGCGCCAACGAATAGGGTCTCCGTCCTTTTTAGGAGGCTTTTTGACAGGCAGTATAGGGGTGTTACAGGGAGTGCGCTGAGGGCGGACTAGCTTTTGTGCAATGAATCCCTCGATAATGGGGCGGATGCCCTCCCGGGCTTCCAGCGACAGGGGGTATTGAGGGACTGACGGGGGGGTTAAGGAGGGCTTCACTTGAATCCTTACTGGCTCTGCCGAAAGGAGCAGGCCAACATCAGTGTCAGAAATTCCCCAGAGGGTTAAAGGCAAGTCAGTGAGGTTAGGGGAGAGAGGGGGGGTGTTTCCCAATTACCCTGAGTTGGGGCCGAATCTCCTAACACTGTCATCAATAATCCTACCCCTTCAGGAGTGCAGGTTAAAGTAGCCTCAAGCTTACAGAGTAAATCCCGGCCCATCAAAGGGATCGGACAAGCTGGGGAAAAAAGAAAACGGTGAGAAAAACATTTATCAGCATAAATAACATTTAGAGGCAAAGTGAGTCCCAGAGACTGTGGGTTGCCCTCCACCCCAGTTGCAGTTTTAACCTCAGAGGATAGCCAGGGAGAGGGGGCATGATTTAAAAGAGAGAAAGTAGCTCCAGTATCAATGAGGAAGGAGACAGGCAGTCCTTGGACTGAAAGGGTTAGACGAGGCTCTTTGCTGGGAGGGGAGAAAGTGAGGAAGGAGCCCGCTAAAGACATTAAGGAAATAAGACCATCACATTGTTTGCCTTCGCCCCCGGGGTACCGTCATTGAGGAGGCTGAGTTTGCTGCAGCTGCTGCTGTTGCCCGTAGTTGATCCAGGCCTGGGGAACGGGCTGAGCTGGTGGTGCAGGGGTGTATTCGTCCCTGGTGTAAGTATCTGCGGATGCGACCGGACCCTCTGGGCGTCCCCAGGGGAGGGGTATGCAACCTGCTGCATCTGCTTGATCTTTTGCCTAGTAATTACTCCTCCCGAGGTGTGCCCTTCCATTTCCCCCTTATCCCTCTGCAGAGATTCTGACCTGGAGTCCTGCAGATTCCCCTCTGCGCCCTGGAGAGAGTCCCCCTGCGGAGGAATAGGGGCAGGTGCAGTGGGGACCAACTGACGAGTCAAAATACGCCGTGGTTTACACCCTTCATCGAAATAACATGGAGGGGGTTCACTCTCGGGAGAATACCTGACTGCCATCATTTTTAAAGATTTCCACAGCTCTGCTGCTGTGTCCCAACAAAACCACTAACATAACTGTCCCAGATGGTCTTTTTCGATCTGGCTCCTTACTCCTCTTAAGGCAGCCTGTTCGAAAGAGCCATACGAAGGCCACCTCATCTCCGGGTCGGCCAATACCGCGGTATACCTAGTCCAATTCCTTACACACAGTGTGTACAACTTCCTCCTAGACATTCCTGTCCGTACTGGGAGTTTCCCTTCGTTCCATAACTTATTTACAATCCCCAACGGACTCTCAAGAGGCACGCTAGTCCCTTGACCCATGGTGTCTGACAGGAGCCCTCCAACTGGCGTTTATCCTGCTGTCCAGTACACGACCCCTCAATATTGAATTGGCTGGGAGAAATCTCCCGTGGCGCCTGCCAATTCGTATATGAGTGGTCTGACCACTGGACAGAGGCACCGCACCAGAAGGAAATCCCGGACGAGCCCCCAAATTGTTAGGTAAAAAGCAAGTCCTTACTCACCTCTCCAGCACCTGAGTTCGTGCGGAGTTGGTATGGGGCTCACAATCTGTCAGAGACCAGACACCAATTCGTTGATCAACGGGCTCACACTATCCTTAGCTTGAAAGGCTTCAGAGTAAGTGTGGCAAGTTTATTAGGGGTGAGCATCAATATTTATACACAGAAGTAAACAAAGTGATTAACAGATCATAATGGTCATGTATAATCAATCAAGATTCTACAGGATAAAACAGGTTAAAATGTAAATTCAGAAAGAGAAAAGGGGAGATGGCTACTTAAGGGGAGGGGGGTGTCATGAGTAGTTCGCAGGTCAGAGCTTTGATTAAAAGTTCAGACAGAGACATCAAGTCTAGGTTAAGTTTAAGCTCATCAAAAGTTCAGACTTAACAGCATGACTCCCCCTCGCCCCATTGCAACACCCCGCCCCATGGCATGACTCTCCTTTCCCCCATTGCAACCCCCTGCCCCATGGTATGACTCCCCCTTGCCCCACTGCAACCCCCCACCCCATGGCATGACTCCCCCTTCCCCACCACCGGCCCCATGGCATAACTCCCCCTCGCTCCTCTGCAACCCATCTGCTTCCCATTGCAACCCCCCGCCCCATTGCATGACTCTCCCTTCCCCCATTGCAACCCCCCGCCCCATGGGATGATTCCCCATCCCCCATTGCAACCCCCTGCCCCTTTGCATGACTCCCCCTTCGCCCTATTGCAACCCCCCGCCCCATGGCATTACTCCCCCTTCCCCACCACCGGCACCATGGCATGACTCCCCCTCCCCCCACTGCAACCCCTGGTCACCACTGCAACCCCCTGCCCCATGGCATGACTCCCCCTCCCCCCATTGTAACCCCCCATCCCATGGCATGACTCTCCCTCGCCCCATTGCAACCCCCCGCCCCATGGCATGACTCCCCCTCGCCCCATTACAACCCCCCGCCCCATGGCATGACTCCCCCTCGCCCCATTGCAACCCCCGCCCCATGGCATGACTCCCGCTCCTCCATTGCAACCCCCCACCCCATGGCATGACTCTCCTTCACCCTATTGCAACCCCCCGCCCCATGGCATTACTCCCCCTTCCCCACTACCAGCCCCGTGGCATGACTCCCCCTCGCTCCTCTGCAACCCCCCTGCTTCCCACTGCATGACTCCCCCTCCCCCCACTGCAACCCCTGGCCCCCACTGCAGCCCCCGGCCCCATGGCATGACTCCCTTCCCCCCACTGCAGCCCCCGGCCCCATGGCATGACTTCCCCTCTTGCCCCACTGCAAGCCCAGCTCCTTCTGCAATCCCCGGCCCCATTGCATGACTTCCCTCCCTCCACTGCAACCCCGGCCCCATTGCATGACTCCCCCTCGCTGCACTGCAACCCCAGCTCCCTCTGCAACACCCCGGCCCCATTGCCTGACTGCCCTCCCCCCATTGCAACACCTGGCCCCAGTGCATGATTTCCCTTTGCCCCACTGGAACCCCTGCTCCCCACTGCAACAGCCCGGCCCCATTGCATGACCCGTGCTTCCTATTGCAGCCCCAGCCCCATTGCATGAACCTCCCCTGCTCCCTACTGCAACACCCTTGTGCTATAGCCCCCTTTCCTCAGTCTCCCTGTGCAGTGACATCCGTGCTCCTGCCCTCCCTGTGCACTAGTCCCCCAACTGCCCCAGCCCCCCGTGCAATAGCTCTGCTGCCCCAATCCCATGCACTGTGTTCCACCCTGCTGCCCCCTGTGCTGTGCCCACACCACTATGCCATGCTGCAGCCCTGTGCCCCTATCCCATGGGGCATACCCCAGCCTCCTAGGCCCTATGTGCTTTCCCACTCCATGGGAGAGCCCTGTGGTTGTGCACTCTCTGCTTAGTCCTTTCCTGCTGCCTCAGCCCTGCTGATGACCTGGCATCTCTGTTTCCAGCCTGTCCCCTTTGTGCTCTGTGTTGCCAACTCCCCCAGTTTGTTTGGTAGATCCAGAGAGACCCTGAGATCATCTGGTCTGACCTGGAGAGCGCAGGCCGGTCAGATTCACCCAGTTACCTCTGCGTTGAGCGGGATCAGGCAGAGAACAGGCAAAATTGAGGGGGCCCCAATGCCTGAGGCCCTCGCGGTGCCAGGGAACGGATTAGCTGAGATGTGCCCAGGTGATCCACGCTGCAGAGGGAGGTGAAGTCTGCCCCAGGGTCCCTGCCAGTCTGAGCTGGGGGAATTCCTCTTCCCAAATCTGGCGACCCTCAGCGAGCCAGACCCACCAGCCAAGTGGCTACAACGTGGTTTCGCAGGAGCTCAGAGCTCTTGCTCAGCTCTCAGAGACAAGGTTTGTCATCTTGGCCCTGGTTTGTACAGCGCCTGGCGCTGTGGGCTGTTGATCCTTCTTTGGCGCTTCTAGGAGCAACTGTAAAGATACCGAGACTGGGGAGTTTTTAAAAAAATATAGAGAAATGTGGCTATAAAATGGCAAACATTTGGCAAAGGAAGGGGGGGAGGGGCACTTACAACTACTTTTCAGTTGGAGGACAGCGGAGCACTTGCAATTACTTTCCATTTCATTTGGAGGCCCTTGAAACGTCTTTTTCAAATGTTTTTGACGGGTCTGGAGTGAATTGCTGTCCTTTTTAGTAGAGGGGGAAAATGTTCCGAGGGGCGGAGGGAAAGAACCAGGGTTAAGTTTACTCAGTCTTCTGCAAACAGCCAGATCGAACGGAGGGATGGGGCAGAGGTGACGGACGCTTTATCACTGGCAGAGAGAGGTGGAAGGGGAATGCCCCTGGCCTGTCAACAGAACCAGTGGGGACTGGGCCATGTAGTGAGGCACTGGATTGGGACCCAGGAGATCTTCGTTTTGTTCCCAGCTCCGCCTCAGATGCTGCATCTGGGCCTCAGTTTCCCCATCTATAAAATGGGGAGAACTATCCTTTGTCTGTTTAGACTGTCAGCTCTGCGGGGCAGGGACTGTCTCTCACTGTGTGTCTGCCCAGCATCTGGAACAATGGTAGGCCCCAATCTTGGTCGCGGAGCTGGGGTCTGTGCAGCACCTGGAGCAGTGGGGGATCTGGTTTTGGCTGGGGGGGTCCATGCAGTACCGGGCACGCGGGGGGCACTGATTTCACTTGAGGAGGGTGGGGGAGGTTTGCCCAGCATGACGGGGGGCCCTGATCTCGGTGAAAAACACACGTGCGGGAATCTGGGGCACGGGTGAAACACCAGTTCTGATACCATCAGGACTCGTGTTTGGTTGTGTACGGACACGATTACGTGCACCTCAGACTCACACACATTCCTTCTGCCTGTGCTTCCCCCTCCCCTCGCAGTGGAAAACACCCTGAAACATCTGGCAGCTGGATAAACAGCTGGCTTCCCTCCTGTGAGGGGGGGTGGGGAAGAGGGGAGCTTTTTTCAATCAAAGCGTTTCCTAGGCTACCAGTCCCGCCTGCCACGCCGTGATGGGCGGGGGCCGTTGTCCGTCATTGCCAGGGTGTTCTATTTCTGCCACTGTTGTAGGGGCTCCGTAGCGGCTGGCAATTGGTGGGCTCCCGAGAGCTGCAGTGTAACCCAGTTCTGGTCCCTATTAGGGCCCCAGGGGCTGTTCCACTCAGCTGAGCCAGCCCACCCCTGCGGCCCCCCAGCCTCAGCTCAGTGGGGTCCTTCAGTGCCAGGGGGTGTGAATTGAGCTATCAGAATTTATAGCCCCCCCTACCTCCCCAGCTGGAGCAGGAGTTAGGGGCTTAGGAGTCAGGACTCCTGGGTTCTATCCCTGGCCTTGGGAGGGGAGTGGGGTCTAGTGGTTAGAGCAGAGTCCACCTTGTGGAAGACAAGAGCCGCTGTCTGTACGCAGAAGCCAATTCTAGTTCTCATCTATATCTTTTTCTCTTTCTGAATAAACCTTTAGATTTTAGCGTGGGGGCAGGAGCGGTGACTGCGGGCGGGGTGAGGGGGAAGGGCTGTGCTGGTGGAGGGTCCCACCGAAAAAAGGAAGGGTCTGAGGGGGAAGGGCAGGCTCAGGCTTAGTGAGAAAGGGGCCACTAGGACCCTGAGGCGGCAGTTGATCCAGGTAGGCAGCATGGAGCTGTACAGGAGAAGCAGGGACGCTCTGCTCCAAGGCCCCGGGGAGGTGCGTGGGGGCAGCAAGGGGAAGGCGCGTGTGGGAGGGAGACCCGGCCCAAATATTGTGGAGCCGGGCCCCTGGGCTCCACCAGGGAATATAACTCGCCATCCCGCTCTCCTCATCAGTCGTTACCACTCCGCAGTATTTTGTCACCCGCCAATCTTAGCAGCAGTGATTCTACGTTATCTCCCAATTCACTGATCAAAAATATGTTTAAAAATGAGTCCTTGAGAGCGTCTTCAGACGCTTAGTCCCCAGGACCTGCTCCCCACAGCACAGGGAGAAAAGGCCGTCCAGCCCTGCTGGGACCCGGGAGAGAAGCACTGCAGGAAGCAGGATCTCTCCCTCAGCAACTGCCTGAAGGTCCCTCGCCCCGAGGGAAGGGAGGACCTGCTCCTGTTGCACCAGGGTGTGGTGTCTGTCCCAGCTAGTGGCGCTGAGACCACCTAGAGGGAGAATTAAAGGAGTCAGCCCCAGAGCCTTAGCTACTAGCCCGTTGGCTTTTAGCTCCTGCTGGAGAGGCTCATGCACGAAGCCCCCAGGTTGGATCCTGCCCGCTGACGACTGGGGTCTCTCGGTGTTCTAAGTGGGGGGTTGTGACATGAACTGTGACCGTATCGATCCTTGCTGCAACCAAGGCCCTAGAGTTGCACCAAATCTTGTACGCAGGAGGTCATGTGAGGTGTCTATGGAAAGGTTGTAATTTGCTGGGTATGATGATGCTGTCTGTATGTGTGTATCACTTTTGTATTTGAAGTTATGAGTATTGGCTATGCACTTGTATCGCAATGTGTTTGGTTCTAAGTAGCATTCGTGAAGCATTTGGTCAGTTTCTTGAGAAAGGAATTTTCGGATTAAGGGCCCAATCAAGAATCACTTAACTCACAATGGAGCTTAGGAGACTCCAATCCACGTAGGAGACGCCTTCCTGGGAACGTTCAAGGTAGCAAGTGAGCAATGGCTGCTCTACCTGTAAAGAAGGGACTCACGCATGGACATGTGACTTGCCCATGTGACTCCAAACTCCACCTTGCTGCTGTGCTTTTCCACAGTAAGAACAAAGGGGTCCTTCCACACGGCAGAGGATAGAAAAGGCCCTGGAAACCCCTCCCTTCGGGAGGAACTTTGCCACCAACTGCACTCTGACAATGGCCTGAATGACCCATCCCAGCTGTGGATGTTCCAGAGACTTGATTTGTGCCTGCAGTTTATTCCATCACTGCTACAAGCCTGAAGCAAGAACTTTGCCATTTCTGTATGTCATTGATTCCTTTAACAATTTTAACTCTCCTCTTTATTTCTTTTTATGAATAAACCTTTAGAGTTTAGATGCTAAAGGATTGGCAACAGTGTGATTTGTGGGTAAGAGCTGACTTGTCTATTGACCTGGATGTGGGGCTTGGTCCTTTGAGAGAACCTTTTTTCTTTTACTGGGGTATTGGTTTTCATAACCGTTCATCCCCATACGGAGTGGTGCTGGTGGTGATCCAAGGGAACTGGAATCTCTGAAGGAATTGCTTGTATGGCGTCCGATTAGCCAGTGGGGTCAAACCAAAGTCCTCTCTGCATGGCTGGTGTGGCTTTAATAGTAAAGGACACCCAGCCTTGGGCTGTGACTGCCCTGCTCCAAGCAATGTGTCCGGAATTGATACTCTCGGTAGGGTCCCGCCAGAGGCCGCATCATTACAGGGGTCATCCGGGATTACAACTGGGAACTCAGGATGCGCTTCCTCAGCCAGGGGAAGTATGTAACCACACAGCTTGTGGGTGTGGTGGTGGGTCCCAGCTAGTGGCACCAAGACCACTTAGAGGGAGAGATAAAACCAGTCTTCTCCACAGCCATAGCTAACAGCCAGCTGGCTTTTAGCTCATGCTGTAGAGGCCCATGCACTAAGCTCCAGAGGTCTCCGGTTCGATCCCGGCCACCGACGAGTCGCCAACCGAGATCTGTCAGCGTTACAGAGGCAGCTGCCACACCACGAAGGAGAGAGCTGCCATGCCACGCCCGGCCGCGAAGAGGTGCCAAGCACCCTTCAGAGCTTCCTGTGATAAACTGCGAACTTTGGACAATAGCCCTGGGCTCCCCGACCATCTGCCGCGCCCTTCCCCCCAAAGGGCTGAAACCCTGACCACTAGGCAACACCCCCATGAGAGAAGGCCATCATGCGGCATCCGTCTTCGAAAGTTTGCAGAGGATGCAGGAGGAGAAAGGGGAGAGAGGATGAGGGTGGCTCTTGGGAAGAGGGAGAGAGGGAGCCTTCTGTGTTACCAGATTTGCCCATAACTTTGGGGTATGCTCATTTATTGGGGTTACTCCTCTGGGGAAGGGGGTTCTGTAATCCTGTCAATGTACTGCTTGTGTCACTTGTGTACGGGACCTGTGAAGGGGCAGAGAAGAGAGAAAAACTTCCCACACTCCCCCCGTATATACTGGGAGAGACGGGGACCAATATTACAGGGTGAACATGAAGCAGTGACCAACGTAAGGGTGGCCAGAATAAGTTAAGGATTTTGCTGGCCTTTTCCTGTCTCAACATCGGGGTAGGCACTGACGAGCCCACTCGATGCGTATTTTCCAACGGCTCAAATCTTGACGGCCAAGAAGGGTGGCCGACAGAATGGAGAAGACAGTCTTGAGGGTCAGGTGGTTTATCCTTCCATTTTTTGAGCTGTGAAGAATGAAAACATTTCCGCCAGGGTTTTCCATTTCTCCCATTCAGGATTTCTACCTGACACACACTGGGGCTGGCCCGATTCACAATAGAGCAGCGGCCATCCCAGGTGTGTGTAAAGAGCTATTTAGCAGTGACAGAGGCAGTGTTGGTTTTAGTAGGGATGGCTTCCACCCTGGATTTTTCTAAAACAAAGTCAGTGGATTCATACAAAGTTGAGAAACTTTGGCAGCTAGAAACTGAACCAAATTCCTCAGCACCTACACTGTTGCTTGCTACAGGCAAGGATTCATTCTGAGCTAACTCGATCAACTCACTTCCACACCCTTCAGTTGCAGCAAACTGCTTGCAAAGCTAGCATGAGGTTTTACTCCTTCAGGAGCACTTTTAGGCAATAATTCATTTCCCCCAGAAATGTTGTCCTTTCCCTTTTCAGCTAGGGGTTGCTCTACAGACACATCTTCCTGAGCATCTTTCTGGGTTTCAGTTGAGTCTAGAACGACTTCTGAGACAACTGACAAATCCTCAGTCAGCATAAGCTGAGAGACACATTCTGTCTGCTCCTCAGAGAGAAAATTGGAGACAAACTCTTCCCCAGCAGATAAACTGCCATTCTTAACAATCACCAGGTTTGGAATTTCTTCCCCTTTGTTTCCAGACCAACTTTTGGAGATTGGGATATCTCCTTCCATGGGCAAGTCATTACCCCCAACAGACACAGTCCCAGGAACACTTCCTTCCTGGGTTTTAGTTGAGTCCAGAATCACATCTGGCACAACTGACAAATCCTCAGTCAGCATAAACGGAGAGGTCCTTTCTGCCTGTTCCACAGACAGAACACTGGAGACAGTTTCTCCCCCGGCAGTTAAACTGCTTTTCTGCCTAGACAAACAGTTTGAACTTCCCTCCCCGTTGTCACAGACCACATGAGTTTTCACAGACAAACACTGGGAGATTGGGATGGCTTTCTTAACAGGCAAATCGCCACTCCCAAGAGACAAACCACGGGAGACAGTTTCTCCCTCATACCCGTTGAGCTGAACCTGTTTAGTGGTGGGTCTCCTTTCGGAGATCCTGTCCGCTGGCAATTGGGCTAACATCCCTGGGGTCCCCACTGTAGCCCTCACAGTGGGTCTCCTCCATACGTCGCACTGACGTCTTGCGATCAGCTGGGGAGGCCCGTGGGGAACCGGGCTCCCCTACTGATCGTCAGACTCCCAGAGCCTCCACTCAGAAGAGGGGGCAGGGATCTGACAGGGAGTGGACGTGGGGGATGGACTCTGTACCGGGGCAGTGGGTTGTGGGGGAGATCTCTGCATTAACTCCATTTTCCGCATGACCTGAGACAAAGCATTAAGCAGGATGCTGAGGGGCTGGCAATCATATTTTCCCATATCCTCCCCTAAATTCACCAGCTCCTTCCAAATCATGTTCCTAAGGGTCTCCTTGGGTCAACGCTGCCCAGGGTTGTGGGAGGTAGGGGAATTAAGATTGGGAGGGTGCCTGGCAGAGTGAGGACCATTAGTTGTAAATATGACAGCCTGCACGGGCTCTGAGGTAGTCTTTTTGCTAACTTGTCTTTTTAAGACACCAGTTTCTCGCAGCAAATCTCCTGCTTGTTTGATTTTTGCCACTAGTTTACTCCAGGTGAGGTGTTCTAAATCCACAGTCCCCATGGTCAATTTCGTCTGAGAATTTAGTCCTGCATAAATGCTCTGTACTAATTCATGTCCCTGATACTGGAAAGTGATAATCCCATTCTCTTCCGTCTGGGGTAATGAATCAGAGAGAGCTGCCAGCATTTTCTTTCCAATTAGGGAAGCTTCTGGGGCCTCTCCTGGTTTCTGCTCTTCCATTATATACAGTTTCTTAAGGGAAGACGCAGGCAGTAATACTTTAAGAGCACTTATCATCCATTCCCGGGTGCAGGGGCAGTCCGCTCCCAAGAACCTATGCCTATGTCTAGAGCATCTGCAGCACAAGGAGAGGCGCATAACTGAGCCAATTGGGTTAAGTCCATGCCATCAGCAGAGGGGTACATTTGCCAAACACGGGCCAACCATGCAACGGCTGTGTCACGGTTCAGTGGCCCCAGTCTCTCAGCAATAGCCTTGGCTTGACTATGAGACCACCTTACTGCATCTGTGGCCAGCTCTGTTGTGGGAAGATCAGCTCCTGCAACTATGCGCTTCACCTCCCTTGTGGAAACGGGCAACATTATGCCTGTGTGGCTAATCGGGGTTAAATGGGTTTTGTGCGACAGCATCAGGGGGTATCTTTGTTTTCCCAGGGGGCTCCAAATCACAATCCTCTCTTAACCTTACAGCTGCTACCACCCCCTTATGGGCACTAAGTTGGGCACGCAAGTTACTAATTTTTGCCTCACGCTCCTGATGGTCGGCTGCTGCCTTCGCTGCCCTGTTCTCTTCTGCCAAGAAGCGAGTTGCTGCTCTTGCTTCTTCTAACAGAACTTTTGTGTGTGTTAACCCTTTCCTCTACTGTTCTGCATTCCTGCTGGCCTTGTCTCTCTCCTCTTGTATATCTCTGAGTACAGTCACCATTCTGAGCTTTTCTGCTATCAACTCACACCCGTCTGTCTCACATTTATTCAAACGTTGTTGTAACTGCTTTTTCTCCAGCTCTAATTCCTGCCCTCTCTTTACCATTTCAACCATGTCCAGACATGCATCAAATAATGCCCATGCAGCAGCTGCATCCTTTGCACTACCACGTGGCTTAACGGTTGTGCAATATTGTTCCAAGCTCAGACTAGCTTCAGTCAGGGGATTCTCCCCCTTAAAACACCCCCTTTCCCAAGGGCATTTCCCCTTTTTTATTACCCATCTCTCTAATCTGTTGGTTTTCTCCTGTCTCAAGCGAGAGGCAAAAAGGTCTTTTTCAGCCATCTCTATTTCCTTATTTCACTAATGATCCCCACCAACAGCTCTTTCTAACACCTTTACTTTGAAGGCTCTACTCTTAACTCCTTATTTCACAGTTCTACAGGTATTCTAAGCACAATTCTTATCAGAAGGTTACCAAATAGTGTATGAGAGAGAGAGACCTTGCTAAAGGAGCTTGGTCTGAAAAAAGAACAGAAAGAAAGCTTACTCGGGTCCGTGCCTCAGTTTCCCCACTCCACAGCAACTACTCAACAATTACCACATGATTAGAGTCACGTGCTGCCTGCATTCTCCACCCATTTGTTACCAGATTTGCCCATTACTTTGGGGTATGCTCATTTATTCGGGTTACTCCTCTGGGGAAGGGGGTTCTGTAATCCTGTCAATGTACTGCTTGTGTCACTTGTGTTTACATATGGCGCTCTACTTCTCCCTTCTGCAAGTCCCCTCCCAATGGAGCTATCCTGCAGGACCTAGGGTCCCTAGGGCTGGGCTCTTCCAGCCCCAGAACCGGATGAACACCCACACACCCACACGTACATTAACGGAGCAAGTCTGAGTGGACCGGGTCAATCTGCACTGTCAAGCTGACCCCTTATATGTCTCTGGGCTCCATGGACTGGGTCAAGCAGCACTTTCAAGCTGTTACCCTTATGCGTCCCAGATTCAGCACGTCCCTGTCCCTATCCCCACTCCCCCAAGACAATTGTACTGGCCGTAACCTACTCGATGAGCAAAGCCCGCAGTATTTTGGGCGCTGCAGGGATCTTTAGCTTAGGTAAAAGAAGCATTGCTGTAGAGTGAATGGGGGAAACTAAAAACACAAACGAGTAAAGTTCAGCAAGAGAGAGAGAAGCAACCAACTTAACCATAGAAGTTATTTATTGAATAATAGTAATAACTACATAAGGAGGACTAAACCAACATAACATACATGATTAAAGGTTAATACCTAAGGTAGAAAGGAAAACAGAGAGAGAGAGAGAGAGAGAGAGAGAGAGAGAAAGAGGGGGGGTCTCACCCACTCCATGAGGCTTGAACTGGTCAGGGTTCCCAGGTGATGGTGGTAGCTGAGGGTCCTGAGGGCAGGAGACAGGCAGAGCCCCCAGCACGATCAGTCAGGAGATGGAGTTCCAGTGGAACTGATGCATAGTGTGGATCTAAGCATCAGAACCCTGACTGGAGGGTGAGTAGGGATTTTTGTAGAGAAATTACAATGGTTGAAGGGAGAACACTAGATTTGTTTATAGGTAAGCTGATGACTCAAGGGTTTTCTTTAGACTAGACAATAGGAGCTGATCACTCTGGGCTATGGGTGGTGTTTTCTTCCAGGGAGCTCACAATGCAACTAGGCTGCTTCAGTATTTGGATATCAATTAAGGATTCATGACTAGAATTGGTCTGATAACTGCTGAGCGGGGTGTGTGCAAGCGTAGGTTCATTAGCATCTGGAGCAGAGATTCCCAGGATGCAGTGCTTCCCTGCTTTTTCTGGTCCCAGAATTCAGTGTGGTTCTCTCGTCTCCATTCTGTATGTAAATTGAGATGTCTTCCTGTCCCATCTTTTATTCAGATGAGGCTGGGGAAGTTGTCTTTGCTCTCCATTCTGTATGCTAATGGAGAAGTCTTAATCTTGTCACCCTTGTCAGGAGAGGTCTAGGTGTGTCTCCCAACGCCCTTCCCTGCTCTCTGCAAGTTTTCTTTTTCTGATGGGTTTTGGTTTAAGCAGAGCCTGCGCGGAGGGTGTCTTTCATGAGTCTGGCTGGATACTGCACCCTGGTTCCCCAGGAACACAGAGGTGTCTGGTATCATCTGGGAATCTGTTTACCGCCATCAACCCAATGATCAGATCATTGATGCCTAGAATCTTCCCTGACGTGTTGTAATTGATTGGATCTCGATTTGAAAACGGTTCCCACATTTGCAGACGGAGAAATGTCAGCGAGTTGAGTGGAAGGCCATTGCAAGCTCAGCTAATTATGCAATGTGGCTTATGCCCCATCTAACAAGTTCCTTAAACAATAGCTCTCAATTGTCATTCACATTGTTCTGTTTAGTGTTTTTCTCCAAAATACTTTCACTAATCATTTTGGTCAGCTTTGGAAAGTTAGCCCTTTCAGTGCACCAAATATAAATATTGCGGGTGGGGACTGCCCTCTATTGGTCATAAGAACAGCCATACTGGATCAGACCAATGGTGCAGCCAGCCCAGAATCCTATCCTCCCACAGTGGCCAATGCCAGGTGCCCCAGAGGGAATCGACAGAACAGGTAATCATCAAGCGATCCATCCCCTGTCACCCATTCCCAGCTTCCGGCAAACAGAGGCTAGGGACACTTCAAGAGCATGGTTTTGTATCCCTGCCCATCCTGGCTAACAGCCAATGATGGACCTGTCCTCCATGAACTTTAGTTCTTTGTTGGACCCTGTTATAGCCTTGGCCCTCACAACATCCTCTGGCAAAGAGTTTCCCCAGGTTGACTGTGTGTTGTGTGAAGAAATACTTCCTTTTGTTTGTTTTAAAACTGCTGCCTATTAATTTCATTTGGTGACCCCTAGTTCTTGTGTTATGAGAGGGAGTAAAGAACACTTCCTTATTTACTTTCTCCATACCCGCTGTCATTTTATAGACCTCTATCCTATCCCCCCTTAGTCATCTCTTTTCCAAGCGAAAACTCCCCTCAGTCTTATTAATCTCACCTCATAGGGAAGCTGTTCCATACCCCTAATCATTTTGGTTGCCCTTTTTTGTACCTTTTCCAATTCCAATATATCTTTTTGAGATGGGGAGACCAGCTCCAGTATTCAAGATGTGGGCAGACCATGGATTTATAGAGAGGCAATATTACATTTCTGTCTTGCTATCTATCCCTTCCCTAATGACTTCCCAACATTTTGTTTGCTTTTTTGACTGCCGATGCACATTGAGTGGATGTTTTCAGAGAACTATCCACAATGATTCCCATGTAATTTGATTTAAAGGTCAGGTTGCATACCACAGTTAGTAAGGCAATTTCACATTTGAGTTTCTTCAGAACTCTTGGGTGAATACTATCTAGTTCCGGTGACTTAGTGCTGTTTAATTTATCAATTTGTTCCAAAACCTCCTTATAGAATAGTCAAGTCATGATCACTGGCCCCAGAGCAACCACGGCCATCCAGTCCGGTGATCAGTTCATCATTATCCACCACAAGGAGGCCCACAATAGAGTCACCCCTAGTTGGGTACAAAACTTTGTATTAGAAAAGTATCTATAATTTTTCTAAATCTCCAAGGACAATTTACTCCTGGCTACGTGAGACCTCCCCCGTCTGTCTCCCACTAGGAAGTCCCCTGGGCTAACCTAATTTCTTCCCACAAGTCACAGACAGGTACAAAAGGAGAAACATTTCCTGCTCTCTGGTTTGGATTCAGTAAACTGTGCCAGCCCCCCACCGGTTTATCTGCTGGGCTGTGTTAGTTAGCAGATTGATCCCTGTCCATTCGAGGTCCTGGGGTTCTCAATAACGTAAACCAGGTAATGATGTGTCTAATGCAGGGGTTCTCCAACTTCACTGCACTCCGACCCCCTTCTGACAACAACAATTACTACACGACCCCAGGAGGGGGGACCAAAGCCTGAGCCCTCTCGAACCCCAGGTGTGTGGGGAAAGCCAAAGTCCGAGTCCCCCCACCCTGCGTGGGGAGGCCAAAATCGAAGCCCAAGGGCTTCAGCCCCAGACAAGGGGCTTGCAACCTGAGCTTGACTGCCTAGGGCTGAGGCCCTCAGGCTTTGTCTTCGGCCTCAGTCAGTAGGGCTCAGGCTTTAACTTTGGCCCCAGGCCTCAGCATGTCTAAGCCAGCCCCGGTGACCCCACTAAAATGGGGTTGCAACTCACTTTGGGGTCCTGACCCACAGCGTGAGAACCGCCTCCCTGCCCACCACTTTTTGTACCCTCTCTCCCCTACCTCAGTGGGCTGTAACCAGCTACAGGAACATTACAGTCATACCCATCGTCCCCCCGGGTTTCACCATTTCCCCTCCCCAGGGAGAATTTCCATCTCCTCTTCCTTATTCCCCAGATTCCACTGCCAAGAGCGGTGTTGCTTCCCTTCACGAGTGATATCCTGCAGGGCACATACACCACAGCACGGCATTCCTCTGCGTCCACACTGGTGTTCCTGGCTTACAGATAACCCATCCTGCAGTGAGAGACTCCATCTCCCGTGTCCCTTTCTTCCCTCCACTGCAAGGTGCTGGGGGAGAAAGAGAACATGTCCCGAGGGCTGAGGCCCCATGGGATTGCTGGCGTTGTAGCATGCTCTCCAGGAACCCTCAAGCCTCTGCAGCATCAGAACAGCAGAGCCTGGATTGGAGCAAGGGAAAGGCCTGTTTTCCCCAGAATCCTTCCCTCAGGCCTGGAGCATTTAGAGCAGAAATCCCTGGGGGAGTTAAGGTTGCTCTAAAAAGAGCTGCCAAGGGGGGTGCCGCTTCTTGACACCACCACACAAAGGGATCTGTTTGCTGAGCTGCGTAAAGCCCTGCACTGATTCTCGGAGAGGATTCCCCCGAGCAGTTGGGGGAGGCAGGACCTTATTCCTTACCTCCCCTGACAGGGCCGTGTGAGAGCTTGTAGGAGGCCAGAGGCAGCTTTCTAGAGGGTTAATTCAGAAAGTCCCTGTGGAACCTAGGGGCTGCGGCCTACGGCAGGAAGGAGCCAGGTGGTGTTTGGAGAGACTCTAGGAGGAATGCTATGGGATGGGGCTCTGATCTCCTCTTCACTGTGCTTCTTCCCACCCCCACCTTTGGGGTAAGTGCATCACCTTCTCCTTACTGCCTGTGGGTGGGAAAGCAGAGATGGCAGGAGAGAGGTTGCCCATTCAGCCCACGCACAGGGGGATCCATTGCAGCTCACGTCCTCCTGCTTGTCCCAGCCCAGAGCAATGCCTGTCACCGAGCCTGGACTCTGACTGCATTAGTCGCCAACAGGGGAGTGTGGTAGGAGAGGACACAACATGTCTACACAGAACTTTTTCTGGACTGCTGCGGTGGGGGGAGAGAGGCCAGATTCCATCTGGCTCTTTAGGGCTCTGAGGAAGCTCTGGGATCTGGAGCAAGGTCTCTGGAGCCTCGCAACGTGCAGGTTTGGAGACATGTGGCTCCTACCTCGTCCAGCGTAACCTGCCATGTTCCCCCACAAGAGCCATATGAACAGGCAACACTGCCTCTATTTCCTTGGCCACAGGTACTGTGTGCTTTTTCTGGTGGCTCGTCCAGAAAAGGAGGACAAGAGCTCACTACTGCTACCATCTGAAGGAGTTGCTGGGTTGAGGTTAGCTGGTAGAAGGAGGCAATAGCCCGAGAATCCGGGACTTCAAGCCCCTAGACTGACCTCTTACCTTTATAGACCCCCCCCATCATACACAGCTATTTTAAAGTTTAGCGTGATAGTAAAGAGACCCCTTTTCAACCCTTCACCACACAAGAGAGAGCCTGCAGCATTTGTCATTAACTATTTATTTCTCCTCTCCTGGCTCCCAAACTGCTTCTCCTCCCTACTGCCGCCAGCCACCTTCGAGTTCTCCCTCTTCTCTCCCCGGCTCTGCTCACTTGATTGCAGCAGCTCAGCGGATGGTCCAGCTTTACTCTCACTTCCATTCTTCTTCCCTTCTTTGGGTGGCTGCATTTGCCATTGAGCAGGCTGATGGAAATCCCTGAGTGCTCGGCCTAGGCCAGGGGTCTCCAACACGCGGCCTGCGGGGCTATTTCTCTAGGTGAGCGGCTCCGGGCCAGAGCTCAATGCCGTCCTGCACCCCAACCCCCTGCCATGAGCCCCCTGCCTGCACCCCAACCCCCTGCCACACCTCGCACTCCCTCCTGCACCCCACACCCCAACCCCGTCATGAGCCTACTGCCTCCAACCCACACCCCAACCCCCGCCCTGAGCCTCAACCCCGTGCTGCACCACAACTTCCTATCCTGAGCCCGCTTCTACATCCCCTACCCCTTCTGCACCCAACCTCCTGCCCTGAGCCCCCTGCCTGCACTCCCTCCTGCACCCCACACCCCAACCCCCTGCCCTGAGCCTTCTGCCTGCATTTCAACCCCCTGCTGTACCCCAACTTCCTGCCCTCAGCCCCTTGCCACATCCTTCCTGCACCCCAACTTCCTATCCTAAGCCCCCTTCTCCATCTCCCACCCTTTCTGCACCCCAATCTCCTGCCCTGAGCCCCCTGCCTGCACCCCAACCCTCTGCCACACCTCTCACTCCCTCCTGCCCCCCACACCCCAACCTCCTGCCCAGAGCCCCCTACTGCACCCTGCATCCCGACCCCCTGCCTCACCCCTCCAACTCCCTGCCCTGAGCCCCCTGCACCTCAACTCCCGCCCTGAGCCCCCGCCACACCCGTCCTGCCCCCTCTGGGGGCAGGGCCGGGGACAGCGAGTGGGGGTGTCAGCGATTCGGCCCTCGGGCCAATGAACTTATCCTCAGGCAGCCGTCATGGTCATTTGAGTTTGAGACCCCTGGTCTAGGCTCACAGGCCCAGCAGCTAAAGCCAAGCCCCACTGAGAGCAGGGGGAGATTAGCCTGGAGTGTCAGGAGTGGAGGCTTGGCCCATGGGGACCCAGACACTGCCGCTGCTGCCACCTTCATGGTGAATCCTCCAACGCCTCGCCAAAGGGCTCTTCCACATTCTGCAAACTGGCCTCACGGGCTGACTGTCTAGGAGAACAGAAACCCTTTGTTAGAGCCAGAGAGGCTCTTGCCACGGCTCCCTGAGGGTCACAGTCAAACACCTGCGAGTCTCTAGGAGGCTCTCAAGCAGTTCCGTGCTGAGGCAGTTGGCACCCAGTAGCAATGGTCTCTGACAGCGGCATTGCCAAGGGGAGCTCAGCAGAGGGTCCCTTCTATGGCTTCCTGAGTGGGAGGGAGGTTGGTCTTGTCATTTAAGGCCTAGTGTCAGAGTCAGGGCTTCTGGGTTCTCTGACTTTGGAAGTGGCTGGAGTCTAGTGGTTGGAGCTGGACTGGTATCAGTCCCACGCTTCCTTCCTGCCTCTGTCAGGGACATCGTGTGTGACCTTGCAGCCAGTTGCTTTCTATCCCTATGCCCCAGCGAACAGGGATAATACTGACCCCCCTCAGAGGGGCTGGCACGGGCAAGGTGGGGCTCCAAGTGGCCCTCCCTGAATGTTTCAATCACTTGATGGTGGCAGCGCTACTAAGGCAAGGAAGGAATTTGAGCCTTGGGGAAGTTTTTAACCTAAGCTGATAGAAATAAGCTTAGGGGGTCTTTCATGCAGATCCCCACATCTGTACCCTAAAATTCAGATTGGTGAGGGAACCCTGACATGCGCTGACCTTAGAACCTAACCCCCGCATAAGATGTGACTCCACTGTATTCATTTTTGATAATTTAGCGACGCTCCAGGGGGAGGGGAGGTGGGAGGCGCTGGCCTCTCCTTTTGCCTCTCAGTTAGGGCTCAGTCTATAGTCAGCTTGACTAGGCCCCAGGCTGTGCAGCCCAGGGGAAAGCACCCTGTTACAGGCCTGCTCTGCTCACTCTGACTGTTCGTGGCCTGGGGTCCTTGCTCCGCATTTCACACCTGGTTTCCAGAGGGACTGAGGACACACAGGCCCCTCTGCCTGGAACTGGAGTTTGCTCGTTCTGGTGACTCTGACATTCAGAGGCTGACAGGTGTGGTGAGGGGGCTGGAGAAACTGCTGCGGGAAGTGGAGCTGGAGACTGGAGATGCCAGGTGATCAAGACTACCCGATGCTCTCTTCATGCCCCAGGGGCTGGAGTCTCTTGCCAGAAATGCTCCCAGGAGTCCAGGTTCGAGGACATCTCTGGAGAGCCCCTTCCTAGGAAGGAAACCAGGGTGGTAGGATGATGGAGAAGTCTCTGTCCCAGAACTGGGAGCCAGGGACAGGGGAAGCTCCCAGACAGGCTATGCATCGGGGATGCCATTTCTCCCCCAAGAGACCCACACGCCCCAAGGAGTAAATGGCTCTTACCTCCATGAGGGACTGGGCTCTTCCATCTAGGCCTCTTTGAGAGCTAGCATTGCTTGCTTGGATGGGACGAGGTGACCTGTCCCCACTGCTCCCTGACATGGCTCAGCTACAGGATGCGCCCATCTGGGAGGTTGTGCCCGATCCCAGGGCCTGGAAGACAGCTGGGAAGGAGGCTCCTATTCCTGTCATACCTAGAGACCCCATAGAAGGGCCAAGGGGAGAATAAAGGGCAGGAGATGAAGCCAGCCCTGAGCCTCTGTCCCACCCCCACCTCCTCAAAAGTGGAGCTTTCCGAGCTCCAGTGGGGCTGTGACCCTGACACAAGGGCCTTTCTGCACCACATGGGCACCGTGGGAATGGGAGGGGGGTAGACCAAGGAAAGGGGGGAGGGGAGTGGGTACAAGGGAAAGAGGTCCTGCCCCATATGAAGGAATTTGGAAGGCAGAGGGAAGAACCTTGCTCCACAGAGAGGGGAGAGAGTTTCTGTGAGTGCCAGGGGGCTCCATTTCCCCTTCCACTAGCTCTCCTTCTCGCTCTCCCACTCCGAGGGGAGCCACTCCCGCTGGCCCAGTCTGGTCTGGCCCAGAGTCTGCAGGGTAGCAGTGGGCCCACAATAGGGCTGGGCGGTTTTGACAGGGTTGGGACTCACCACCATAGCATCTCCCGCTGGTCGCTCCGGGAATTAGCTCACTCCATGGGGAATGCCCTCTGCTGGCAGCATCCCATCCATCTCTTGCCCTCTGTTGGCATCTGGACCCGCATTGTTCACCGCTTGACAGTGTCCTTCAGGCCACTGCCCCTCCAGCAGTGCCCACTAGTCCATCCTTACCCCATTCCAGGGGGTGGGTGTTAGCAACACTCGTTGCACCTGTCTCGGTGGCCAACTGCAACCCCCAAAGTCTAGCCCCTTGTCTCAAGGGCCGGTTACAAT
>NC_088803.1:7645467-7672091 GCF_011386835.1 Chrysemys picta bellii | reverse complement strand
TTTTATCTATCTTACCGATGGTTTTTACAAGGGACACTTTTAATGATTTAACTATGGACAGTTTTAATCCAGATTTTAAGTATTTAAGTACATTTGATGATCCATATGTTAGGGAATCAAGTACTGATTTTAATAGGGATCGTAATAAGGATCTTAACAGTATTGGTAGTAATATAAATATATTAGAAAGTAGTTCGTGGAAGGATGGGGTTTTTTATTTAGAGTATCCCGTTGATAGTTTTAATTGTCCAATATGTCCCCAGATATTACCAACATTTGGTAAATGGGCCAAACACATTAATGTGGTTCATAAAAGTAAAGCCATACGAGTTGTATGTAGTAAATGTGGAAAATCTTCTCAATATCATAATATAGCTTGCCACTACCCCAAGTGCATACCCAAGAAGGCGGATACCCCAATGAAGAGCCATACGTGCTCGGTCTGTGGGCTTGGTTTTCATACTAGATCTGGATTGAGCCAACACTGTAGAGACAGACACCCTGCTGTGAGGAATGAGCAAAGAAAAGAAGATATGGCTGCTAAAAGTAAGATCAAAGAGGGATCGACTAGATCTCGTATATGGACTAAAGATGAGGTTGCGCAGCTTATACAGTTGGAAAGGAAATATATTGGGAAAAGGAATATAAATAAATGTATTGAGAGCGAGATGAGGACCAAAACGAATAAACAAATATCAGATAAAAGACGAGAATTAGCAAAGAAGAAGTTAGTGGTAACAGGAGATAGGGAGGAAGTGACTGAGGTAGAGGACATTAGAGTAAATATATTAGAAATTCCGCCCCCAAGAGAGAGGATTTTCCCACTAAAAGGACATCCAGAAGTGGATTTAGTGGAGAAAATATGTAAACGGGGAAAACAAAGTAGGGAGGGAAGAGAAATAATAAATAGTTTAGGGAAAATTGAAGGATTATTAAAGGAGGATCTAACAAAAGCTCTCGGATGGGCAATGTTGGAAAAATTATGTTATTCATTAGTAGAGGGACAGGACCCTAGAAATGAAAGTCAAATAGAGTTGAGGAATAAAGGAAAAGGGAAGATTAGAAAGGAGGGGAGAAGGAAGCAATTTAATGCAATTAGGAGATATGCTACAAAGAAAGCTAAGTATAAATTCTATCAACAATTATTTGATAAGGATAGAAGAAGATTGACTCGCATTATAATGGGAGAGCCAGATAAGGCTAAGTGTGCTATCCCTATGAAAGAAATTGAGGAATACTATGTAAATATTTTGGGAACAATTGGACATGGTAATATGATAGGGTGGCCATCATGCACAGAGAATGCGGATAATGATATATTAATGAGTCCGATCTCTGTGGATGAGATTAGAATAGCTTTAACAGAAATAAGAAAAGATAGTGCTCCTGGCCCAGATGAAGTAAAAGTGAGCAATTTGTGGGATATTTTTAATTTAGACTCCTTAATACTTACAAAAATTTTTAATATATGGTTTCTAAATAGACAGGTACCAGATGAATTTAAGAAAAATAGAACGATTTTAATACCAAAGACACAAGATGAGGAGGAAATGAAGAAGTTAACATCTTGGAGACCATTGACAATTGGGTCAGTTTGGATTAGAATCTATACCAAAATATTAGCAAAAAGACTGGTGGAAACAGTTAAGATATGTAGTAGACAAAAAGGGTTTATATCCGCCCCTGGGTGTGAGGAAAATATTGCTATATTAGATAATTTGATTAAAGGGGCTAAACGAAATGGGAATGAAATTGCAATAGTGTACGTAGATCTGGCTAAAGCATTTGATTCTGTGGGACACGGACATATAATAGCCGGGTTGAGAAGATTTGGTATAGATGAACATTTTATAGATATTATTAGGGACCTTTATGATAATTGCACAACTAGGGTATGAGTCTATTTTAATTAGGAGGGGGGGTCAAGCAGGGTGACCCGTTGTCCCCAATTTTGTTTAATATTGCTATGGATCCCCTTTTAACTAGATTAGAAGTAGAAGGAAGTGGTTTTTATGTTAAGGGTAATAGTGTCACGTCATTGGCTTTTGCCGATGATGTGGTAATTTTAAGTAGCTCATATAAAGGAATGATCAAAAATTTGGGTATCTTAGAGGAGTTTTGTAAAAATACTAATCTCTCTGTTAATGTGAAGAAAAAGAAAGGCTTTCATATTTTAACTAAACATAAAACCTATGTAGTTAATCCTAAGGATAATTGGCAGATAGGGTCAGAGAAGATTGAATATGTTCAACCAGGGGATTTTGAAAAATATTTAGGGGCTAGAATAGATCCCTGGATAGGTGTAGGGGGACCGGTACTTAAAGAAAAATTGAAAGATTGGAGTGAGAATTTAATTAAGGCCCCATTAAAACCGGCCCAGAAAATATTAATTTTACAGACATACATCTTACCGAAGCTATTTTATAATCTTCTTTTAATAGAACCCCCTTTTAATCTTTTAGACGATCTTGATGTGTTAGTTAGAAAAATAGTTAAAGAGATTTTACATTTACCTCAGTGTACCACAGATGGGATATTTTATTCTAGAGGTAGGGATGGTGGTTTAGCTCTCACTAAATTTAGTGTGCAAATCCCAAATATGTTAATTCGTAAATGGAGGAGACATATTGTCTCGAGAGATGATTGGATGGACCTATCTTATCTATATGCAGGAGAAAATCTTGTGGATAAAATATTGTCATTTAGTGCAGTAACATCTCATCCCAAGAAATGGAGGGAAGAGGAATTTTTAAGATGGTCGGAACTGAGATGTCAGGGAATAGGGATAAAATATTTTAAAAATGATTTAATTAGTAATTCGATTTTTAGAAACTCTAGTAAAGTTAAATCGTCAGCGTATATCGCAGCATTGCAGCTTAGGGCAAATATTTATCCTACTAGGGAGACATTAGCAAGAGGAAGAGGAGGTGTGAATGCTCTTTGTAGATGGTGCGGTAAAGTGCGGGAGACTGTTCCCCATATCTCAGGACAATGTTATAAGACTAAGAATGCTAGGATAAAAAGGCATAATAGAGTAGTGTCTGCAGTTGTAGATAAGGTTGGTAAATTAGGGTGGAAGGCAATGATAGAGCCCCATTTGAGAAATAGTAAGGGTGAGTTAAGAAAGCCGGATATTATATTTATAAAAGGAGATACAGCAGTGGTGGTTGATGTTACAGTGCGATGGGAGGATAATGCCGGAAGTTTGGAACAAGCCCACAGTGAGAAGGTGGCTTATTATCTTGAGGTAGAGGAAGAAATTAAAAACTTAACGGGAGGTAAAAATATCCACTTCTTTGGTTTTGTGCTTGGGGCACGTGGCAAGTGGAGTGAAGGTAATAATGATTTGTTACAATTATTGGGAATGGACAGAAGTAAAAATTTTAAGGAGAGTATATGTAGACTTGTTTTATATTCCACTATTGGTATGATGGCTATATTCAGTGACAGGTAAAGATCCCGGAGTTTCCATTCCGTGTATCTTGCCAAAACTAAATTTTAGCTATTTTGGTTTCCATGCTCTAAATTTTCAAATTTTTAATATTGTTTTGAACATTAACATATTTAGTGTTATTTAATATCTGCCCTTCAATAGAATGGTTTTAACTATATAATAAATACTTATTAATGGATGAAATTCCAATTTAAATTATTAGTTTATTTATTTATTTATTTATTTTAACTACTGGATGTGGATGCGGACTGGCCGCGTATAGTAATCAGGAAAGGGCAGGTAGTCACACCTGTACATAAATAGGGGGTGGGGTTCTGGAGGGCAGTTAGGAGCAGGGGTCCCAGGAGGGGGCAGTCAGGGGACGAGGAGCGGGGGGGGTGGGGGTTGGGAGTTCTGGGGGGGAGCTGTCAGGGGGCAGGAGTGGGGAGAGGGATCAGAGCAGTCAGGGGACAGGGAGCAGAGGGGTTTAGATGGGTTGGGAGTTCTGGGGGGGGGTTGTCAGGGGGTGGGGAGTGGTTGGATGGGGCGTGGGAGTCCCAGGGGTCTGTCTGGGGGTGGGGGTGTGGATAAGGGTTGGGGCAGTCAGGGGACAAGAGGCAGGGAGGCTTAGGTAGGGGGTGGAGTCCTGGGGGGCAGTTAGGGGCAGGGGTCCCAGGAGGGGGCAGTCAGGGGACAAGGAACGGGGGGAGGGTTGGGGGTTCTGAGGGGGCGGGAAGTGGGAGGGGCAGGGGCGGGGCTAGGGCGGGGCTCCTCCCGTCCTCTTTTTTGCTTGCTGAAATATGGTAACCCTAGCATGGGCCTTCTGTTGATCTTCTGAACAGCAGTGAGTTTCACCCTTTAAGAACTCATGGCCTGGTCCAAAGCTCACAGACTTTAATAGGAATCACTCCATTGACTTCACTGGGCTTTGCCTCCATCCCTAAGAGGATTGAGAGACTCAGGAGTTGGTCAAAGGGTCTGTGAGAAAAATTCTCTTCTGTAGTGTATCTGGAATGGAGAAATTGGAGAACAACAAGCCAGCTGGCCTACTTTATATGGACCAATTCTAGGAAGGAGAGGGAAGTATGAATGTCCATTGTCTTGCAACTTGTGCAATCATTCCCACCTCTGAGTGAGAATATAAATACTCAGGATCTGTTTCTTCCCTGACTTATGCCTCTGTTGTCAGTGCAGTTGTTTCTGATTTACACGGGTGTCAGTCAGAGAAGAATCAGGCCTATCATTCTGCTCTGGCAGCATTTTACATTTCGCTCTGTAATTGCTTTGCACAAGTGTAATCGATGGCAGAAGCTGCAGGACCATGGAGAATCAGCCATCATACGCCAGGGTTTCTTTCAAAGCTTGGCCAAACAGCGCAGGGATGAATGGACATTTGGAGGAACTTTCCTCACATATAGATACGCGTCTCGTGAAGGAATGACTGAACCACCAGTTTACTTTACCACAGTCAACTAAACATTCATGATTAAAAATAGCATTTGGTCAACCTTGACCTTAATCATTAAGAAAGGGAAAGATAATAAGACAGAAAATATCATATTGCCTCTAGATAAATGCATGGTACACCCACATCTTCAATACTGCGTGCAGATGTGGTCGCCCCATCTCAAAAAAGATATATTGGAATTGGACAAGGTTCAGAAAAGGGCAACAAAAATGATTAGGGGTATGGAACGGCTGCCATATGAGGAGAGATAAATAAGACTGGACTTTTCAGCTTGGAAAAGAGACGACTGAGGGGGAATATGATAGAGGTCAATACAATCATGACTGGTGTGGAGAAAGTAAATAAGGAAGTGTTATTTACTCCTTCTCATAACACAAGAACCAGGGGTCACCAAATGAAATTATTAGGCAGAAGGTTTAAAACAAACAAAGGAAGTATTCCTTCACACAACACACAGTCAATCTGTGAAACCCCTTGCCAGAGGATGGTGTGAAGGCCAAGACTATAACAGGTTCAAAAAAGAACTAGGTAAATTCATGGAGGATAGGTCCATTAATGGTTATTACCCAGGACAGGCAGGGATGGTGTCCCTAGCCTCTGTTTGCCAGAAGCTGGGAATAGGTGACAGGGGATGGATCACTTGATGATTCCCTGTTCTGTTTATTCCCCCTAAGGCACCTAGCATTGGCCACTGCCAGAAGACAGGATACTGGGCTAGGTGGACCTTTGGTCTGACCCACTATGGCCGTTCTTAATGGAGGCGATGCTGTCCATATCCCCTTCCCAGATCCATGCAAGCCCTTTCCAGTAAATACAGATATCTAGAAGACAGTCATATACACATGTGGTCTCAAATACAATGATTTTACATAGAGGACATTAACATTATTTTCCAAAATTAGATATCTCAACAACATTTTTCATTCCAATTTTGAGTTGAAATGAAAACAATGAGAGAGTATTTACATTAAATGCAGATGATTTTTTGTAATTTTTTTCTGTGTTTCAAGCAGCTATGAAGATAATCATCATTTCTGAAACATTGATTTCTAATTTGATTTCTGATTTCAATGCACACAAAAAATTTAAGAAATGTTAACATTTTTATGTGTTTCTTTTTGCAGTTTTTGATCCCTAGTTCAACTGTAGCATTGAATGCCACTGACTTCAAAGAGCTACTCCAGATTTGCACCGTTGTGTAATTCATATCAGAAAAAAGATATGCACCCAAATTACTTTCTGTGAGAAAATATTTTTCTCTTTCTCCTGTCTCCCGACAATCTCTTCAGAGCCCCTATCACCTCCTTGTTTCTCAGGCTGTAGATAAATAGGTTCAAGGTGGGGGTGACGGTTGTGTTAATCAGAGAGAGCACGTTGTTGCAGCCTTTTAAGTGAATAGAATTGTGTCTTAAATAGATCAGACTGCGGCTCCCATAATACAATGTCCCCACAATGAGGTGTGAGGAGCAGATGGAGAAGGCTTTGTGTCTGCCTTCAGCTGATGCCATCTGTAAGGTGGTGGAGACAATAAAGATGTAGGACAGAAGGATGAGAGAAAATGAAATGAAGGTGACCAGTATAGCAGCTGTAAATAACTGCATTTCAGACTGAGAGATGTCAATGCAAGAAAGCTTAATAAATGGGGGAATATCACAGAAGAAATAGTTAATTTTATTGGACCCACAAAATGGCAAGGCGAAAACCCAGACTGTCTGTACTAGGGACACCACGTTACCACTGAACCACGAGAGAACTGTCAGTGAAAGGCAGACTCTCCTGTTCATGATGGGCCTGTACATCAATGGGTTACTTATGTCCCTGTAGCGGTCATATGCCATGGCGGCCAGTAGGAAGCAGAGATTCCAAGGAAGACCAAGAAGTACATTTGTGCAGTGCAGGCCATGTAGGAAATGCTTCTGTCCTCTGAGAGGAAGTTCACCAGCATCTTGGGACAGTGACCGAGGTGTAGCAAATCTCCAGGAAGGATAAGACCTGGAGAAAGAAATACATGGGGGTGTGAAGGGCTGCGTCCATGGTGATGATTATGAGAAGTTTGTTCCCCATGAGGGTAATGGTGTGAATTAACAGAGAGACGGAGAACAGAGGCACCTCCAGCTTGTGGTGGTTGGACAATCCCTGTAGAATGAATTCAGTCACCGTGGTGAAGTTCCTCCTTCTTAATTCTTCTGCATATTTCATCTGTGGGAGGACAATAAATATCTAGATGACATGTGAAGGAATGACCCACTGCAGGAACTAATGGGGAGATGTTCAAAGGCACACATGGGAGTTATGGTCCCAATTCCCAAGGACATTCTGTAGGAATTGTGGCCCACATCCTCAAACATATGTAGGTGCCTAACTGTCATGATTTCTATGGGAGTTAGGCACCTAAATACTTCTAAGTGTTTGGGAGACTGGCTGTCACATGTGCCTTTGAAAATCTTCTCCATTCATAGGGGCAAATTCTCTATTCATCCAGTTCAAATCTCACTGAAGCTACTTCCACAGTCCCTGTGCGGTTCGGAAGGTATTTCCATATTCTAGATGTGGCTGTCCTCGGCCCCCCTTCTCTTCTCTTGCTGTCGGCTCTGTTGACTTTTTTCTATTTGTCCCCCATCTTACCTGAGCTGGACACAATACTCCTGATCAGCCTTAATAAGCGTGGTAGAGAGTGAAAGAAGTGTGTCTCATACTTTGCTTACAACACACCTGCTAATACATCCCAGAATGGCGTTCGGGGTTGGTTGGTTTGTTTCCAGCAGTGTGCTGCTGTACATCCTGGTTTTGTACAGTGCCAGCTGCACATGCAAGAATGTACCTGGGGCTAAGGGTCACTGGGGGCAGCAGAGGGTGAGGAATGGGAAAGGGGCAGCTCTATTGTAGCATGGGGGCACTAGGGATAGCAGAGGAGGAAGGCTGGGAAAGGGGCGGCTATACTGTGCACTGGGCATTGGGGGAAGCAGAGATTAATGTGGCCAATGTTTTATGTAGCCTTGTTAATGATCTCTCCATGGCAGCTGATCACAGGAAACGACCAAATAAAATAATTCTTTTTAACTGAAATCTCAGGTTTAATAATCCTTAAAGTGATGAAGAGTCAATCAACTTGGAATTAAAAACCTAACCCGCAGTGTGAGAAGATTCAGCTCTCTCCTTGTATTCTAGCCAATGTGCAGGTGAGACATGTTTCCCTTGAAGAGTTAAGCAATGTTGGCATTGATGGGGTGTGAGCCGCCTCTTGGGAGAACCACGCCCCCAGCACCTCCCCTTCTGCCTGAGGCCCCGCCCCCATCCACCTCCCCTGCCCCGCTGGAGTCTTGAGCCCCTATCTCCGCACCCCGCCACAAGAGCACCAGGCCACCCCTCCACAGCTCCCCCAGCCCCCCGAGCAGTGGATGGCAGGGCCCCAGTGCCGGGGGCTCCCAGCGCTGGGCAGCCCCAACTGCCTCAAGTCCCTGCTGCAGGCACCAGCCCCAGCTCCAGCCCCAGCCCCAGCTCCAGCCCCAGCACGCTTCCTGGAAGACAAGCAACCTGCCAGGGCTGGGGCCAAGGGGAAAGCGGCAGCCGGGCATGGGCCTCAAGGTGGAGCGTGGGCCGGGCCATGCTGGGCTGTTTGGGGAGTTTTCACCTCCCTCAGCGTATGATATGCACCACCCAGGGCAGTCAGGAATGTATTTGCCAGAGGTCAATTAAAGAAACAAACAAACAAACCCCTTTTTTCAAAATGCAATTATGTGAGCCACAAATAGTCAACATTTGGACATTGCGAACAACAAAGCTTTGACACAACATTTTTCACTCTGGGGATAAATTGGAACGAGACCTTACTGCACGGTTAGGGGGCAAATTATGGTAGTAGAGAACTGGGAATTATAACTGTCTCCTAGTTGTTTTTTTCATTCAGATATAAGTGGATATTTGTATCCTTCTGTAAATGCTGGAAGAAACCTTCCCTTCAGGGAAAAAGGTGACAGTCGGTCAAAATCTTCATGCTGAAAAAGGGCAGTGTTGGAGTCAAGTTGTAGAATATATTGCAATACACACAACTGAAATGACTATATGGACTGTACCCAAACTGGCCCATGATCTGGCGACTGTGAATGTAGAGCAGTGTCCTTTACTGGATGGAATCAGTGCTATTCTTTGGTTCTCAAACGCTAACGGACCAATTACAGACCTACATTTCTGGCACAGGATTAGATGATTTGTATTAAGTGCTGTGACACTGAAGATGCGTGAGACTCTGAAACTTTTCTGGGACGTGGGAAGAAATGATTTGTACTTTATAATCTCAGGTCTCTGAGTTCCATGCTTCCATGGTATGGGCCTTTCCAAGAACCCGATGGGAGTTAGGTGACAAATTCTCATAGCAATGTCACGGGACTTGGGTCTTTCTTGTGTACATAACCCCCCTTTGAAGATCCCAACCTCAATGTGTAAAGCACCTGTTGCACCGGCATTTTCTCACAGCAGGCTGCACTTTCTCGTTTCAGATAACACTGACCAGCAGGCCTTGAGCTAAGGGTAACATTTTCAAAAACAATTAAGCAAACTTCAATAGTGACATAGGAGGCTAAGTCCCGTTGCCTTTCAGTGAGATTTAGGTTGCTAAGCCTGAGTAACTGAGAAACGTTTGAAAATGGGACTTAGGCTTCTAAATCACGTACAGTCTTTTTAAAATGTTACCTGAACTACTTGAGTGAGCTCATTGGATGGGGACTGGGTACATGTGCGCTTGCTATGGAGGGCAGCAGGGGGGTTGGATGGAGAACATGTAAGATCAGCTAACGCTGGTGCCATTTTCAAATCTTTCTAAGGGGATTGGATGGGAACTCAGTGTCTAAATCACTTTGGCAGCTGTAAAATCTAGAATTGGTGCATTACTTCTTGACAGTCACCCTAGCGTTCACGCAATAAAGAGAGACATTTGTTTCAAGATTAGAAGTTTCTTCCCTCGCCAGGACTCTCCCTTTGAGATTAGGAGTTTGACTCTGGTTCGGTTTTAGAGAATGTCAGTAAATACCAACTTCCCCTTGCCTGTTGCATTCCCCACAGCAGACGTGCCTCGGGAGACGGCCTCTCCCCGCAGACGGATGTATAAAGAATCAGAAAAGACGTTCCCCATTTGACAGAGGGAATGAGGCGCAGGGTCATGTTACCAGACATGGCAAAGGAGTCTCAGTAGCTTTTCTAGGTTGTCGTTCCAGTTTCTGGGCACATGGAAGTAAGTAAATGCAGCGGAGACAGAAAATGAACTGAATAACCTGGATTCTGGTACCTGAAATGCTGTGTGAGCAGGTGACAACAGAGACCCCAGCTGCTGACAGACCCACCTTAGAGGTAAATCAATCTTTTCCGCTCTGATCCTTGAATCTTGAGGAGTTTGAGACAGTGTAGGTCGGTAACAAATCCCATGGGAATCGAAGAGAAACTGGGCACTGATCTCTCTCAAACTTGAACCGAAAGCAAAGTGACTGATTTTAGGAATAGGAAAGTCCTGTCAAGTCATGTCTATCCTAGCTCCTTTCCTGGCCTCCATCACCCTGGTATCTGGGCACCTCACTGCCTTGAATGTATCTATCCCCCTACTACCCATATGTGATGCCCCTTATAGATGGGAGGTGGTGCACAGATGGGCAGATTTATGGTGTTTTTTTGGCACCTCAAGTCCCAGACCCCCCAGTGGGATTGGAAATCGATGGGCATTAGATACAGCTGCTACTCGGGCACCAGGATACATTGTTAGGCACTGTGACAAAGTTCCTCTTCTATCTTGGTGGGTCCTGAGCTTATTGGCGGATTTTGTTGCCTCAGAGATTCACCATGTGGATTAGGGAACAGCTCAGAGACCTTCCCCTCTGGAAGAACCCACAGTCCAGGTCAATTGGGAGGTTTGGGGGGAACCCGGGCCCGCCCTCTACTCCGGGTTCCAGCGCAGGGCCCTGTGGACTGCAGCTGTCTATAGTGCCTCCTGTAACAGCTGCATGACAGCTACAACTCCCTGGGCTACTTCCCCATGGCCTCCTCCCAACACCTTCCTTATTCTCACCACAGGACCTTCCTCCTGGTGTCTAATAACGCTGGTGCTCCTCAGTCCTCCAGCAGCACACCCTCTCACTCTCAGCTCCTTGCGCCTCTTGCTCCCAGCTCCTCACACTCTCACCACAAACTGAAGTGAGCTCCTTTTAAAACCCAGGTGCCCTGATTAGCCTGTCTTAATTGATTCTAGCAGCTTCTTCTTAATTGGCTCCAGGTGTCCTAATTACCCTGCCTGCCCACTGGTCTGGGTCTGTCACAGTACCTACCAGCCTTTGGAAATCTGCCCTGAAAGTCACACAAGGGGTTGGTGAAGAAGCAGGGAACTGAACCAACATTTGCCGAATCCAAGGCCAGCGCTTCAAACACGGGAGCAGCCTCCATTCCTCTCTCACCTCCCCTCCTCACCCCTACAGCGTTGTGCCCTCACTGGCAGCTCCGCCGTCACGGGGCGCTGAGTGAACGGCCGTGGGGAAAGCAGAGCTGCAGTTGGCTGCTGCGCTCGGTGCTCGGGGGCAGACACCGGCTGTAAGTAGACTTGGCAACATCGGTTTCTTTCTCCCCTTAGAGGGTTAATATTGGGATTATTTTATCTTTCAGATTTTTGCCCCAATTTTTAACTATTAAGTTTTACAGTCACAGGAAGCTCAGGAGGGTTAAGGTGCACATCAGGGCGAGGGCAGCGCTGCCAATGGGGGGGAGGGGGGGTGGCTCCCGACCAGCTGAGGGACCCAAGACACCAGGGCACATGGGGCAGGGAAGGCGGCTGCTCTGGCCCAGTGGAGCAGAGATCCATGGACAGGGCTGGGAGCAGGAGGAGGAGGCGGTGAGTCCCCGGCCACGGGAGTGGTCACCTCATTGTTGAACAGCACCGTCGATGGGAAGAAACCATTCAGTAGCGGGGTGGCCTCCGCACAGCCAGAGACTCACCATCCTCCTCACAGCCCAGGCCCGCCAGGGCCGCAGCCTTCCCCGCACCTTACGCCTGCAGGGATGGGTGTCGCCAGTCATGCGGCCATGCAGGAAGCCCTCAGCAACTCTGCTGTCCCAGCCCCGCTCATTGACTCCCGGGACCGCTGGGTGCAGAGGGCTCCCTGCCCGGCCGCAGGGCCGGTGACACCGTCGCTGTGGGTGCAAGGTGCAGGGACAGGCTGCACTAACCTCCACTCTTACTGACAGTTTCTGTTGTTCGTTTGGTTTTATCAGCTGATATCGACCTTTCCCAACGTCTGCTGATGGAAATCAAATCCAGCCGAGCTGTACGTTTAAAGAAAGCTCAAGGCGTTTGCTGTCCAAATCCCTTTGAAATCAAAGGGGCCCATCCTAGAAGTCAGTGGAAATTTTAACTTAGATGTCAGCGGAGCAGTCTCGGACAGAACAGAATTATTCCCGGGGTGTAAAATTAAACTTGTGCATAACTCTGTGCAGGATCTGGGCCTTATTGAGCAATTAATAAAGATTAGTAAATCGGTCCAGGAAAAGTTACAACCTCACCCACCCTCTCTCTTTAAGGATCAGTAATGGGGAGAGACACAGTAATGGCAGACTAGAGAGCGAGGGGGGATTAATATTTCTTTTAACCAAAGATAAAGAAGAAAACAAAGAGCTGGTCAATATTTCTGATTGACATTTTTGATGAAAAAAAGTTTTGTTGATACAAATCAAAATGTTCCAGGGAACAGATCAATTTCTGTGCAATTTTGATTAGGAAAAAAGTTATTGTATAGAGCTTTATGAAATAAAATAATATAAAATAAATAGAAATAAATGTAAAGATCTATAATACACAATGTAATATCCTATAAAAATATCATAGAAAAAATAAAAAATAGGTAAAAACATTTTAAAAAGTAGAATTGGAATGAAATCCCACATTTGAAATCATGCAATTCCGATGAAATGGAAATTTGGATCCTACACCACTCTCATAATGTGAAAATTGCACATTTCTTACACATTATGAATTTTATCCAGAATTTTTTCTTGCAAGGGAGGATCAATTTCTAGCTAATGTGGTGGTTTCTAGCAGGAGTTGGTTTGGTTTTGGTTTTTAATGAAGATCTCATCTCCATATGTCGAGTGTCCGACGGCAGGACAATGAAGTATTGTCCTGGGGAAGGAGAGGCATTGGTCTGATGATAAAAACTTTCCAATGGCTCTGCTAGAGTTAGGTGGCCCATTTCCACTGCAATTCACTTGGAGTTGGCTGCCCACACACTGCAATTCCCAGCCTTTCTTGTTTAGTTTGTTTCTCTGTTGAGGCTCCC
This sequence comes from Chrysemys picta bellii, assembly GCF_011386835.1. NCBI lineage: Eukaryota > Metazoa > Chordata > Testudines > Emydidae > Chrysemys > Chrysemys picta. The sequence continues at coordinate 7,658,884 of NC_088803.1, read as the reverse complement.
TCTACAATATCCAATCCTGGCCCAGTTCGCCCCTGGATCTCCAATCGATAAAGGCCATTGCCCTGCTCTGACACACCAGGTAGTGAAACATGTGACGATTTGAAGCAACATATTTTTGTACTGTTGTACCTAAGCCCCATCACCCTAATATTTGAGTGCTTGGTGCCATCTCTCAAGTTACTACACGAGTTTCCAGAGATATTAATGTTTTGTTGAACCTGAAGTCTGCTCAGATATGAAATCTGCCCCTGGGATCACGAGATGGCATTTCCCCTCCCCTGGCCTCCATTCTCCACTCACCCATATTTCCAGTAGCTAGCAGGGGGACAATGAAAAAAAAGGTTATGTTTTATCGAGTGAATTTTCTTCATTTATGTGGCAAAGTTCATTTCTTTCCCGTAGGGAAACCAAAAGTCCATCACAGAATTCATCCTCCTGGGATTCGGGGATCTCCCAGAACTGCAGGTACTTCTCTTCCTCCTGTTCCTAGTGATCTACATTGCGACCGTGGCAGGGAACGTCCTTATCGTTGTGCTAGTTGTGACTGATCAGCACCTTCACAGCCCCATGTACTTCTTCCTGGGGAACTTGGCCTGCTTGGAGACCTGCTACAGCTCCACCCTCCTGCCCAGGATGATGGCTGGTCCCCTGGCTGGGGACAGGACTATTTCATTCAATGGGTGTGTCACACAATTTTATTTCATTGGTTCTCTGATTGCTACAGAACGCCTTCTCTGATCAGTGATGTCTTATGATCGGTATTTAGCCATATGCAATCCTATGCGCTATCCAACCCGTGTGAGTCACAGGTCTTACCTGAAGCTCGCAGGTGGCTGTTGGATAGGTGGATTCCTAGGTAATAGTATAAATATGTTGTCGATATCTCAGTTAATATTCTGTGGGCCCAATTGTATTGACCATTTTTTTTGTGATCTCATCCCCCTTGTAAAACTCTCCTGCAATGACCCTCACCTGATGGAAATGGTGACTTTCACACTCAGCTTGTTTTTCTCACTGGTCCCATTCCTGCTTACCTTCATATCCTACATCTGCATCATCTCCACCATCCTGAGAATCCCGTCCAGCACCGGGAGGCGAAAGGCCTTTTATACCTGCTCCTCCCACCTCATCGTGGTGAGCATTTATTATTCAACTCTGCTGACTGTGTATATGTTCCCAACCACCGACATCCTGAGCGACTTCAAGAAAGTTCTGTCTGTTGCCTACACAGTCCTGACTCCCTGGTCAATCCCCTCATCTACAGCCTGAGAAACAAAGAGGTCCAGGAGGCCCTGAGGAAAGCTTGTAGAAAGTTCATGTTTGGACCACGCTAACCTGTCAATTTCCTTGGATTAAAATAGATATAACATGGGTTGGGGTAGGGCCTGAAGCGAATCCTGCTGTAGTCCCAGGTCGTGTTTCCCTGAGCTTCATTGGGCTTCATGTCCTGCTCTTACACAGTGTCTCACACCTTTCCAGACGACTTTACCCCCTTCAGGAGTCTGATTTCTCTTGCCTATCTCCAAGTTTCACCTCACTTAAAAACTGTTTGCTTACAAAATCAGACATAAAAATACAAAACTATCACAGTGCACTGCTACTGAAAAACTGCCGAGTTTCTCATTGTTACCATATAATTATGAAATAAATAAATTAGAATACAAATATTGTTCTTACATTTCAGTGTATAGGCTATAGAGCAGTATACACAAGTCATTGTCTGTATGAAATTTTAGTTTGTACAGACTTTGCTAGTGCTTTTTATGGGGCCTGTTGTAAATCTAGGCAAATCTCTAGATGAGCTGATGTACCCCCTGGAACACCTCTATGTACCCCCAAGCTACACATGGCCCTGGTTGAGAACCACTGCTCTGACAGCCCTGGGAGACAATGGAGATGGAGAGACCTCTTAAAACCTGGGACCCCAGTCTTGTTAGGGCCTGTCTCAGATTCCACAGGGGGGTTTCACTGGGCTAGTGCGAGACTTGAGCTTGTGGCTGCTCAAAGTTCAGACAATGACCCGCGATTGTGCTCAGTGAGAGGGTGCAGGTGAAATGGACTCAGCAGGAACGCTCAGTGTCCGTTCATTGTAAGATGGGAGACTTCTAGATACACACACACGGAAACACACACGTACACACACGTATACATACATGAACACATATACACATGCATGCATGCATGTGTGCATACATGCATACACACATGCACACTTACCCAGACACACGCACGCACACAGACACACATGCACACATGGACGCACACACACATGCATACGCACACCCGCATGCACACATACACAAATGCAAGCACATATACACACATGCACACATATGCCCACACACATATGCACACGCACATACACACACACATATATGCATGCACACACACACATACGCACACACTTACAAATGCACACATACATACATGCATGCACACACATACACACACGCACCCATACGCAAACACAAACACACGGATGCACACACTCACACACACACATGCACACATACAAAAACGCACTCATATGCACACACACACATACACACACATGCATGCATATTCACACATACCCACACACACACACATACGCATACGCACACATACACAAAAATATATGATACCTACATTATTAAAACATAGGTTTGCAACATCTGCCTGGAATTCAGTGTTAGGTGATTGTACCATTAACGTTTGTTTCCTAGTGTGTATTTCATCCCCAGGCTGCTTTTCAAAGGAAGAGAAAAGCCAGAGGAAACTCTCTGGCCTTGGCCACAGGACGCCAGCGCAGAACTCGTATTTGCCCACTTTACAGCCACGATTTAGGGCCAGGTGATTCCAGATACTTGGGGGCCCAGTGGGATTTTCCAAAGTATCTGGGCACCTGGCCTGTGGGATGGGCCCTGGAGGAGTCAGGCAGGGGAACGCCCACCTTCCCCAGGGTTGTGCGTCACTTCGGGGCCTCGGCGTCCGGATGCCTGGGGTGGGGCTGCAGAGGCACGTCCGGGGGCACCTACAGCCCGTTTACTGCAAACACTTGGGTGCCTGCAGGGTTTGCCAGCAGCCGAGCTGGGTTTGTGAATCCCGGGGCCGGACTCTGGGATTCGGGTGCCTAAAGTGGGAGCTTTGTGATTTTAGCCCGAGCTCCTCACCCTTAACCTCATGTTATAGCTGGGGAAAGTCAGGCAGAACGAGGTGACGTTACCCGCCCAGAGTCACTCAGCGGGCTCGTGGCAGGAAACCATCTCTCCAGAGTCCCAGTCCAGTGCCCTGTCTGCTCCACCACTTCCAGTTGTAATTGACAATGGGACCGAAGGGTGTTAGGAGCTCAACTCCCATTCACTGCCCATAGGATTTGGGTGCCTAACATCGGCCTCTTATGGGAAAACCCAGCTTGTCCATTTACAGCCAAACCACTAGCGTGAGAATTCCTTCCACTCCCAGGGAATGTTTCCCACCAGTTCCTTCTCAGGTTTTACCTTGTTCCATGAGACCCTAATAACTGCGTGTCTGTCACTGAGAGCATCGTGCAATAGAAGAACTAAACTGAATCTTCTCTTTCTGTCGTCTCTGTTGTCAGATCTCCCGTTATCCGTCCCCTTCGTGTCCAGAGTGAGGAATAAAGGTGCAAGGCTTGTCTACACATACAGGTTGCACCATGTTACCTACATCTGCCTGTCCCTGCCTGTGACAGGGCCGCATGCCCTTGGGCTGGAGAGCCGGGGGCCAAGCCAGCCCTGGCTAGAGAAGGGTCCCCACCTGAGGGGAATCAGGCCATTTCCAATAAAGGGCTGAAAAGGGCCAGACTAAGAGGCAAACTCGGGAGGCGGTGTGTTTGGGGTCAGACAGCAATGATGGGGGGGCTGTAGCTCATTATTATGATGCATTGGCCGAGCTGGGGAACAGTTTGGGGACAGGAATAGTAGGAGTGATGTAAGTCAGCACTGACGCATCTCACCAAAGCTGTGAAGGGAGCTAACCCTGGGATACCAGAGGGATTGTGTGTTAGGAATAATGGACTTCAGCAGAGATGGGTGTGGGGCAGCCCGGGGCTGGGATAGCAGGGGCTGCAGACTGGGACTCGTGGCAATGACAGAACTGTGCGTGTGTGAACACAGAGATGGAAGGGTGGAAGGGGCTGTGGGCTCGGACTGAGGGGCACTGGCAGAGCTGGGGTGCGTGGGCAGCACAACAAGGCCTGTCACAACCCAGGTACGTTGGCTGAGCTCCGTTCCCGAGGCCTAGAAATCTGAAATTGCCTCTTTCTCCCCACACCTGGGCTGCACTGCTTGGCTAACCAAGTGGGAATCTGAGATCTGTTTCCATGCCAGTTTCATTGCAGCCATCCCTCCCCCTTGCATTCCCTCGCTCTCGGGGGGTCTGATGGAATTTATGAAGGAAGGGATCGCTGTTCACAGGGGCTGGGAGTGAAGGGCTCGACCATTTCGCTTCAACCATTGGGGGCTACTTGCCATAGGAACAGACTCATCCCTTCCTTTGTCTAACTTCAATCAGTGCCTTTGACTTTCTCTTCTAATCAGCCCCGATGGGACTGTCGCTGCAACCTGCATTTACCAACAGTGTTTCCAGTCTAATGGCCCTCGACGGGACCCATTAAAATAACAAGTAACTTTTTCTGCCACTGGAAGAACCTTGAGAGGTTTGTTAAATCTCCAGGCAGTGCCCAGGTCTCAGCTGGGTTTAACATTCCTGAGTGCTGATTAAGGCACGTGAAGTGTTAATGACCATTGTGACCTTCTTTAAATCTCTCTAGAGTCACAGGTGCTGCGTGGCTCACTGGAGAGGTTTCTTTTTAATAGGTGTGTTGCTAACTCGGGTGGTTTTAACAAGCACATAATGAAGCAGGATTTTCTAAATTATTTTTTGAATTATTTTTATCTAAGCAAAGCATCAGTGAAATTAACATGTTCCAAATGAAACTGATCTGGTTCCTTCACACTGGGGATCTGTCACAGCAAATCTGTGATCAGACCTATAGAATCAGCTGCATCCTTAAGGTCAAGCACCTTATGCCCCATGGACAGACCGTTCATTGCCACTTCTCTGATCAGCCACCAGGCACCAAGATAGCACTTGTTACAGTCTATCCCCTTCCCACTGCTGTCCTTAGAGTGTTACAGTCACACTGACGGCCTCTTGCCAGCTCCAATTCACAGCTGCTTTGTCTGTGAAATTACCAGCACACAGAGTGAGAAGGAATGTTCCTTCGTTACCAAATATCAGGTTATATCTGTAAATTGAATTTAGTGCCTGTGGCTGTGACATGACCCCACTCAGCAGCCCCTGCTCACTGAAGTCCACTTCCACAGGGAAAGATCCATTAGCGATAGATAGATAGATAGATAGATAGATAGATAGATAGATAGATAGATAGTAAACACATTTAGCCAGGTGGACCGAGAGATGATTAGACAGATGAACAGCTTGGAAGGCAGATTCACTGAAGTGTAGACAGACAATGAACCAGACCAAGGGGTAGAGACTTGGATGGACAAATAGCAGAAGGAGGAGAAAATGCAGTGGATCTAATTTACCTCAATTTCAGTAGGGCATTTGATATGGTTCCACATGGGGAATTATTAGCTAAATTGGAAAAGATGGGGATCAATATGAAAATTGAATGGTGGATAAGGAACTGGATAAAGGGGAGACCACAACGGGTCATACAGAGAGATGAACTGTCAGGCTGGAGGGAGGTTACTAGTGGGGTTCCTCAGGGATCGGTTTTGGGACCAATCTTATTTAATCTTTTTATTACTGACCTTGGCACAAAAAGTGGGAATGTGCTAATAAAGTTTGCGGATGACACAAAGTTGGGAGGTATTGCCAATACAGAGAAGGACTGGGATATCATGCAGGAAGATCTGGATGACCTTGTAAACTGGAGTAATAGTAATAGGATGAAATTTAATAGTGAAAAGTGCAAGGTCATGCATTTAGGGATTAATAACAAGAATTTTGGTTATAAAGTGGGGACACATCAGTTGGAAGTAACAGTGGAGGAGAAGGACCTCGGAGTATTGGTTGATCACAGAATGACTATGAGCCACCAATGTGATATGGCCGTGAAAAAAGCTAATGCGGTTTTGGGATGCATCAGGCGAGGTATTTCCAGTAGAGATAAGGAGGTGTTAGTACCGTTATACAAGGCACTGGTGAGACCTCATCTGGAATATTGTGTGCAGTTCTGGTCTCCCATGTTTAAGAAGGATGAATTCAAACTGGAACAGGTTCGGAGAAGGGCTACTAGGATGATCCAAAGAATGGAAAACCTATCTGATGAAAGGAGACTCAAAGAGCTTGGCTTGTTTAGCCTAACCAAAAGAAGGCTGAGGGGAGATATGATTGCTCTCTATAAATGTATCAGAGGGATAAACACCAGGGAGGAAGAGGAATTATTTAAGCTCAGTACCAATGTGGACACAAGAACAAATGGATATAAACTGGCTATCGGGAAGTTTAGACTTGAAATTAGACGAAGGTTTCTAATCATAAGAGGAATGAAGTTCTGGAACAGCCTTCCAAGGGAAGTAGTGGGGGCAAAAGATATATCTGGCTTCAAGACTAAGCTTGATAAATTTAAGGAGGGGATTATATAATGGGATAGCCTAATTTTGGCAATTAATTGTCTTTGACTACTAGCAGTAAATATGCCCAATGGCTTGTGATGGGATGTTAGATAAGGTGGGATCTGAGTTATTACAGAGAATTCTTTCCTGGGTGTCTGGCTGGTGAGTCTTGCCCACATGCTCAGGGTTTAGCTGATCGCCATATTTGGGGTTGGGAAGGAATTTTCCTCCAGGGCAGATTAGCAAAAGCCCTGTTTTGTTTTGTTTTCTTTTTGCCTTCCTCTGCAGTGTGGGGCACGGGTCACTTGCTGGAAGATTCTCTGTACCTTGAAGTCTTTAAACCATGATTTGAGGACTTCAATGGCTCAGACACAGATTTGATACAGGAGTGGGTGGGTGAGATTCTGTGGCCTGCATTGTGCAGGAGGTCAGACTAGATGATCCTAATGGTCCCTTCTGAGCTTAAAGTCTATGATTCCATGAAAATGGACAGCCATCTTGATAGACAGACAGCAAGAAAGACAATTAGATGGATGGACAGATGATTATACAGATGGACAGTTGGATGGCTGGATAGTTGGATAAAGAGATGATTAGGTAGATCAGTGGGGATACATGTGCATGCTCTCTGTCTCGCCCCCCCCTCCCCCGACACACCCCACATCAGGCAGTGTGCTCCATAAGTGCCCCAAGGTGCTCATTTCTATGGGTCAGAACCCAGAAATTTGTTCACACTCCATGTCTATTGTCCCTTCATGCGGCATCTGAACCTGCCAGGAAGGAGGCCAATTGGTGTGGTCCACATGTGGCTGTTTGTCCAACTAAGGGCAGGGCTGAATGACCAGGGCTGTGAAATTCAGTTCTGGATTCTGAAACTCACCAGGTTTATTGGGGGTGTTTGGATCTGAGTTTTTTGTCTCAGATCCTGAAGTCCAGGAAGCTTCATTCAGGTCCGTTGCTGCTGTGGATTAGACTGAGACCAGCAAGTGATTCCCAGAGCGGCTGGACAGAGCTGCAAGACCGTGGCAATACACACTTGCTGCCAGTGATGCAGATGGCCCCATGGATGTCTTAGACAGGGGTGCATCTAGCATCAGTCAGTTGAAGGCGCAGCTCTATGGAGAACCATTGTGCCTGGACATCAGTGGTACGGGCAGCGATCAGGGAGACATTTGGAACATCGGGCTAGCTCCTCACTCTCATTTTCACCACCCAACTCAGTTGTTCACAGTGGAGCTACTTTCACTTACCCCAGCTGCGGGTCTCCCTTCACCCGTCAGTTACACAGAAAATCACAACTCTCACAAACACTAACAAAGAATTCATTTCCAAGCACGCACACACTGATACACAGGCAGGCACAAGGAGACACCCAGAGAGGCACACACAATGCACAAATACAGAAAGCAGGCACTCACAAGCATATTCCATATAAGGTGGTTCACACAAAGGCCCCCCCACACGATATGCATCCACACACACACACAGTAGCACTATCACATACAAAGGCCCTTCGGTTTGAGTTTTTACCAATTTTTACTGAAAATTTAGCCCAAGCTATTTTTTTTAACCAATTTTCACCCTAATTTTGGACCATTCAAAAATACTGATTATGTTAAAGCCGGGGTTCTCAAACTGGGGGTCAGGACCCCTCAGGGGGTCACGAGGTTATTACATGGGGGATCGTGAGCTGTCAACCTCCACCTCAAACCCCGCTTTTTACTGTAGTTGGACACAGTGTGCAGAAGGCACTTGGAACTCTATTTCCTTGGCCACATGTATCCTGTCCTTTTTCTGCTGGCTCGTCCAGAAAAGGAGGACAAGAGCTCACTACTGCTACCATCTGAGGGAGTTGCTGGGTTGAGATCAGCTGGTAGAAGGAGGCAATAGCCCGAGAATCCGGGACTTCAAGCCCCTAGAGTGACCTCTTATCTTTATAGACCCCCCCCCCACCCCCGCATCATACACAGCTATTTTAAAGTTTAGCGTGATAGTAAAGAGACCCCTTTTCAACCTTCACCACACAAGAGAGAGCCTGCAGCATTTGTCATTAACTATTTATTTCTCCTCTCCTGGCTCCCAAACTGCTTCTCCTCCCTACTGCCGCCAGCCACCTTAGAGTTCTCCCTCTTCTCTCCCCGGCTCTGCTCACTTGATTGCAGCAGCTCAGCGGATGGTCCAGCTTTACTCTCACTTCCATTCTTCTTCCCTTCTTTGGGTGGCTGCATTCGCCATTGAGCAGGCTGATGGGAATACCTGAGTGCTCGGCCTAGGCCAGGGGTCTCCAACACGCGGCCTGCGGGGCTATTTCTCTAGGTGAGCGGCTCCAGGCCAGAGCTCAATGCTGTCCTGCACCCCAAACCCCTGCCCTGAGCCCCCTGCTTGCACCTAAACCCTGCCACACCTCGCACTCCCTCCTGCACCCCACACTCCAACCCCCTGCCATGAGCCCCCTGCCTGCACTCCTGCCTGCACCCCACACCCCAACCCCCTGCCATGAGCCCCCTGCCTGCACCCCAACCCTCTGCCACACCTCGCACTCCCTCCTGCACCCCACACCCCAAACCCCCGCCCTGAGCCTCCTGCCTGCACCCCAACCCTCTGCCACACCTCGCACTCCCTCCTGCACCCCACACCCCAACCCCCTGCCATGAGCCCCCTGCCTGCACCCCAACCCTCTGCCACACCTCGCACTCCTTCCTGCACCCCACACCCCGACCTCCTGCCCTGAGCCTCCTGCCTGCACCTCAATCCCAGGCTGCACCCCAACTTCCTGCCCTCAGCCCCCTGCTGCATCCCACATCCTTCCTGCACCCCAACTCCCTATCCTGAGCCCCCTTCAGCATCCCGTACCCCTTCTGCACCCCAACCTCCTGCCCTGAGCCTCCCGCCTGCACCCCACACCCCAACCTCCTGCCCTGAGCCTCCTGCCTGCACTCCCGCCTGCACCCCACACCCCAACCCCCTGCCCTGAGCCTCCTGCCTGCACTCCCGCCTGCACCCCACACCCCAACCCCCTGCCCTGAGCCCCCTGCTGCACCCCAACCGCCTGCCACACCTTACACTCCCGCCTGCACCCCACACCCCAACCCCCTGCCCTGAGCCCCCTGCTGCACCCCAACCCTCTGCCACACCTTGCACTCCCTCCTGCACCCCACATCCCAACCCCCTGCCCTGAGCCTCCTGCCTGCACCCCAACCCTCTGCCACACCTCACACTCCCTCCTGCACCCCACACCCCAACCCCCTGCCCTGAGCCTCCTGCCTGCACCCCACACTCCAACCCCCTGCCATGAGCCCCCTGCCTGCACCCCAACCCTCTGCCACACCGCGCACTCCCTCCTGCACCCCACACCCCAACCCCCTGCCCTGAGCCTCCTGCCTGCACCCCAACCCTCTGCCACACCTCACACTCCCTCCTGCACCCCACACCCCAACCCCCTGCCCTGAGCCTCCTGCCTGCACCCCACACCCCAACCCCCTGCGCCTCCTGCCTGCACTCCCACCTGCACCCCACACCCCAACCCCCTGCCACACCTCACACTCCCTCCTGCACCCCACATCCCAACCCCCTGAACTGGCCCTCGTGCCTGCATCTCAAACCCCTGCTGCACCCCAACATCCTGCCCTCAGGCCCCTGCCGCATACCACATCCTTCCTGCACCCCAACCTCCTGCCCTGAGCCCCCTGCCTGCACCCCAACCCTCTGCCACACCTCGCACTCCCTCCTGCACCCCACATCCCAACCCCCTGAACTGGCCCTCGTGCCTGCATCTCAAACCCCTGCTGCACCCCAACATCCTGCCCTCAGGCCCCTGCCGCATACCACATCCTTCCTGCACCCCAACCTCCTGCCTTGAGCCCCCTGTCTGAACCCCAACCCTCTGCCACACCTCGCACTCCCTCCTGCACCCCACCCCAACCCCCTGCCCTGAGCCTCCTGCCTGCACCTCAGCCCCCTGCTACATCCCACATCCTTCCTACACCCCAACTTCCTATCCTGAGCCCCCTTCTGCATCCTGCACACCTTCTGCACCCCAACCTCCTCCCAAGCCGCCTGTCTGAACCCAAACCCTCTGCCACACCTCGCACTCCCTCCTGCACCCTGCACCCCAACTCCCTGCCCTGAGCCCCCTGCACCTCAACTCCTGCCCTGAGCCCCCCCGCACCCTTCCTCCCCCTCTGGGGGCAGGGCCGGGGACAGCGATGGGGGGTGTCAGCGATGAGGCCCTCGGGCCAATGAACTAGTCCTCAGGCGGCCCTCATGGTCATTTGAGTTTGAGACCCCTGATCTAGGCTCACAGGCCCAGCAGCTAAAGCCAAGCCCCACTGAGAGCAGGGGGAGATTAGCCTGGAGTGTCAGGAGTGGAGGCTTGGCCCATGGGGACCCAGGCACTGCCGCTGCTGCCACCTTCATGGTGAATCCTCCAACGCCTCGCCAAAGGGCTCTTCCCCATTCTGCAAACTGGCCTCACGGGCTGACTGTCTAGGAGAACAGAAACCCTTTGTTAGAGCCGGAGAGGCTCTTGCCACGGCTCCCTGAGGGTCACAGTCAAACACCTGCGAGTCTCTAGGAGGCTCTCAAGCAGTTCCCTGCTCAGGCACTTGGCACCCACTAGCAATGGTCTCTGACAGCGGCATTGCCAAGGGGAGCTCAGCAGAGGGTCCCTTCTATGGCTTCCTGAGTGGGAGGGAGGTTGGTCTTGTCATTTAAGGCCTAGTGTCAGAGTCAGGGCTTCTGGGTTCTCTGACTTTGGAAGTGGCTGGAGTCTAGTGGTTGGAGCTGGATTGGTATCAGTCCCACGCTTCCTTCATGCCTCTGTCAGGGACGTCATGTGTGACCTTGCAGCCAATTGCTTTCTATCCCTATGCCCCTGAGAACAGGGATAATACTAACCCACCTCAGAGGGGCTGGCAGGGGCAAGGTGGGGCTCCAAGTGGCCCTCCCTGAATGTTTCAATCACTTGATGGTGGCAGCGCTACTAAGGCAAGGAAGGAATTTGAGCCTTGGGGAAGTTTTTAATCTAAGCTAGTAGAAATAAGCTTAGGGGGTCTTTCATGCAGATCCCCACATCTGTACCCTAAAATTCAGAGGGGGAGGGAACCCTGACATGCGCTGACCTTAGAACCTAACCCCCACGTAAGATGTGACTCCACTGTATTCATTTTTGATAGTTTAGCGACGCTCCAGGGGGAGGGGAGGTGGGAGGGGCTGGCCTCTCCTTTTGCCTCTCAGTTAGGGCTCAGTCTATAATCAGCTTGGCTAGGCTCCAGGCTGTGCAGCCCAGGGGAAAGCACCCTGTTACAGGCCTGCTCTGCTCACTCTGATTGTTCGTGGCCTGGGGTCCTTGCTCCCCATTTCACACCTGGTTTCCAGAGGGACTGAGGACACACAGGCCCCTCTGCCTGGACTGGAGTTTGCTCGTTCTGGTGACTCTGACATTCAGAGGCTGACTGGTATTGTGAGGGGACTGGAGAAACCCCACTGCTGCGGGAAGTGGAGCTGGAGACCGGAGATGCCAGGTGATCAAGACTACCCAATGCTCTCTTCATGCCCCAGGGGCTGGAGTCTCCTGCCAGAAATGCTCTCAGGAGTCCAGGTTCGTGGACGTCTCTGGAGAGCCCCTTCCTAGGAAGGAAACCCAGGGTTGTAGGATGATGGAGAAGTGGCTGTCCCAGAACTGGGAACCAGGGACAGGGGAAGCTCCCAGACAGGCTATGCATCGGGGATGCCATTTCTCCCCCAAGAGACCCACATGCCCCAAGGAGTAAATGGCTCTTACCTCCATGAGGGACTGGGGTCTTCCATCTAAGCCTCTTTGAGAGCCAGCATTGCTTGCTTGGATGGGACGAGGTGACCTGTCCCCACTGCTCCCTGACGTAGCTCAGCTACAGGATGCGCCCGTCTGGGAGGCTGTGCCAGATCCCAGGGCCTGGTAGACAGCTGGGAAGGAGGCTCCTATTCCTGTCATACCTAGAGACCCCATAGAAGGGCCAAGGGGAGAATAAAGGGCAGGAGATGAAGCTAGCCCTGAGCCTCTGTCCCACCCCCACCTCCTCAAAAGTGGAGCTTTCCGAGCTCCAGTGGGGCTGTGGCCCTGACACAAGGGCCTTTCTGCACCACATGGGGCAGGGAGAGCTCTGCATGGGCACAGCGGGAATGGGAGGGGGGTAGACCAAGGAAAGGGGGGAGGGGAGTGGGTGCAAGGGAAAGAGGTCCTGCCCCATATGAAGGAATTTGGGGGGCAGAGGTAAGAACCCTGCTCCACAGAGAGGGGAGAGTTTCTGTGAGTGCCAGGGGGCTCCATTTCCCCTTCCACTAGCTCTCCCTCTCGCTCTCCCACTCCGCGGGAAGCCACTCCGGCTGGCCCAGTCTGGTCCGGCCCAGAGTCTGCAGGGTAGCAGTGGGCCCATAATAGGGCTGGGCGGTTTTGACAGGGTTGGGACTCACCACCATGGCACCTCCCGCTGGTCGCTCTGGGAATTAGTTTACTCCATGGGGAATGCCCTCTGCTGGCAGCATCCCATCTGTCTCTTGTCCTCATTGGCATCTGGACCCGCAATGCTCACCGCTTGACAGTGTCCTTCAGGCCACTGCCCCTCCAACAGTGCCCACTAGTCCATCCTCACCCCATTCCAGGGGGTGGAGGTTAGCAACACTCCTTGCACCTGCCTCGGTAGCCAACCGCAACCCCCAAAGTTTAGCCCCTTCTCTCAGGGGCCGGTTACAATTTGTCTCGGCCATCGGATGGCCAGGTGCAGTACTGCCCAGCCCAAGATGCTGGTCTCCTGCTCGGGAGACAGACCTTCCCCCCTGAAGTTCTGGGA